>NC_134270.1:13920946-14120946 GCF_031893055.1 Leptodactylus fuscus
TTCTAAATCAATTTTTGAAGATTTCAAATACCAATTTGCCGAACACAAATGAGAAGCGAGTCTAAGACAACCCCTTTAATTCAGGATAAAGCAATGTCTCATCATGAGTTAGGCATATCCATCCGAAATCAATGGGCCTAGGCAAAAATCTACACCCACACATTGCTGTCTTGCGACTGTTTTACAACATTAAAAGGATTCTATCAATAAAATTGTATTTTTTCTGTCTACCACGTCGGAATAGCTTTAAGAAAGGCTATTCTTCTCCTACCTTTAGATGTCTTCTCCGCGCTGCCGTTCGGTAGAAATCACGGTTTTTGTCGGTATGCAAATGAGTTCTCTCGCAGCACTGGGGGCGTCCTCAATGCTGTGAGAGAACTTTCCAGTGCCGCCTCCATTTTCTTCAGGAAAGGGTCTTCTTCGCGTCTTCTTCCGGCGGTGGATTCAAACTTCTAGGCCTCGGGCAAAGCTGACTTCACATGCCTGCCGGCCACAAGAAAATGGCCACTTACAATACTGTACAAGCAGCCATTTTCTGTGTGCCGGTGGTCATGCGCAGTCGACTTTGCCCTAGGCCCGAGGCCTAGAAGTTTGAAGCCACCGCCGGAAGAAGACACAGGAAGAGGACGTTCCTGAAGAAGATGGATGTGGCGCTGGAGAGTTCTCTCGCAGCAATGAGGACGCCCCCAGTGCTGTTTGAGAGCTGAGGACCGCCCCCAGTGCTGCGAGAGAACTCATTTGCATACCATCGAAAACCAGATTATATACCGAACGGTGGCGCGGAGAAGACATCTAAAGGTAGGAGAAGGATAGCCTTTCTTAAGGCTATTCCTACGTGTTAGTGATAAAAAATTTTATATTAATGGTAGAATCCCTTTAATGGAGCAGTGCCCATTCTGAACTAGGGGGGAGAAAGTACCCTGTCCTCCTCAACAGTTGGGTTCTGAGTCTGATCTGCAAGTTAGACCCTCCTTGGAAAAACAAACTCTAACCCTAGAGAAACCCTTTAAGTGAATTAGCTTTACGTTCCGTGCATCATCTGCCATGTATTCGCCCCACTCTCAGGGTATCTAGCGCCTACTACATGTCCGGTATGCTCCCATCATGTTGTTTTAATGACGGATCCTTGAGTACATCGCCATCCATTACGTGCTTTTATTTCCCTTACAGGTTCAGCTAATACACTATAATCACGAGCTGTACACAAATGTAACAGAAGCAGCAAAAAGTCCAAATGGTCTCGTGGTTATCTCCATATTTATAAAAGTGAGTACATTTCTTCGCCGCCGTTTCATTAACATAATTGGAATTTCATTCACTCAAGGTCAAACCTGCCGAGCGACATCATCCAAACCGTAAAATCTGCATACGTCTGTATCTGTACAATGATGGCTCGTCGTACTAGGCCAAGGCCGGGATTGTTGTGTTGTCACCTAGAAATTTCTATCAATATGATGAAAAGCGATTTTTCTCATTTTAAAGTGTATTGGAATAGAAGTGTTTGGTGAACAACTCGAGACGTGCTCAATCCCAGGCGGCCGCCTCCCTGCCGAGACACGACTGCCGGGGAGAATGCAGAATGTGCCGAGGACATATTGCCCTTTCCCGGGGAGATCGGGAACTATTTTTCATCTTTTTGTACAGAATATAGCGTGCTGCTCAAAGAGAATGTATAAAAAGAACTCCGAAGGGTAACTGTGGTGTTAGAAAACTCTCCATATGTCAAAGTGACGGGAGTCAGAAGTTTAGATCAGTGGGGGTCTGGGATCTCAGGGCCCCCTCCATGGCCAAAATGGTTGACTCCATAAGCAAAGCAGAGGTGATCAAAGTGACAGGGCCCAGGGGTCAGACAAGGGATCATGGCCCTTCATTGTACCAATCGTTCAGGGTCTCCATACCTGGACCCCGAATAGTACTGAGCACATGTACATTACAGGCAGTGCAACCAATAGTACAAGGAATGGATCAGCAAATTTTTAGAAAATTAAACGAGGTATTAAATTCTATCACTTTTTTGTAATTTGTTTTATTTTCTGATTGCAGATTTTTTACTCTATTATGTAGGAGGCCATCTTGCCTTAGCTTCTCCAGCATAATAGAGTTGACTCTTTGAGGCCTATGGTAGAGTTTTCTAGACATGATCTGTGCAGTGAGGGTGAGGAGATAAGCTGTGACATCATCGAAGTAATGGTGTTATCTTCTATTGTAATCCTATCTGTGATGTAAATGTGTGACTGCTGTAAAGGAAAAAACACTACAGGACTGGCAATTGTCAGTCTATTATTAGGCTTAGTGGCCAGAGTGAAAATTGTAGATATAGTACTTAAGATAGGTAGGTAGGTAGGTAGGTAGATGGATGGATGATAGATAGATAGATAGATAGATAGATAGATAGATAGGAGATAGATAGATAGATAGATAGATAGATAGATAGATAGATAGAAGATCGATAGATAGATAGATAGATAGATAGATAGATAGATAGATAGATAGGAGATAGATAGATAGATAGATAGATAGATAGATAGATGATAGATAGAAGATAGATAGATAGATAGATAGATAGATAGATAGATAGGAGATAGATAGATAGATAGATAGATAGATAGATAGTAGATAGATAGATAGATAGATAGATAGATAGATAGATAGATAGGAGATAGATAGAAGATAGATAGATAGATAGATAGATAGATAGATAGATAGATAGACAGATAGATAGGAGATAGATAGATAGATAGATAGGAGATAGATAGATAGATAGATAGATAGATAGATAGATTAGATAGATAGGAGATAGCTAGATAGATAGATAGGAGATAGATAGATAGATAGATAGATAGATAGATAGATAGATAGATAGATAGGAGATAGATAGATAGATAGATAGATAGATAGATAGATAGGAGATAGATAGATAGATAGATAGATAGGAGATAGATAGATAGATAGATAGATAGATAGATAGATAGATAGATAGATAGGAGATAGATAGATAGATAGATAGATAGATAGATAGATAGAAGATCGATAGATAGATAGATAGATAGATAGATAGATAGGAGATAGATAGATAGTAGATAGATAGATAGATAGATAGATAGATAGATAGGAGATAGATAGAAGATAGATAGATAGATAGATAGATAGATAGATAGACAGATAGATAGGAGATAGATAGATAGATAGATAGATAGGAGATAGATAGATAGATAGATAGATAGATTAGATAGATAGGAGATAGCTAGATAGATAGATAGGAGATAGATAGATAGATAGATAGATAGATAGATAGATAGATAGGAGATAGATAGATAGATAGATAGGAGATAGATAGATAGATAGATAGATAGATAGGAGATAGATAGATAGATAGATAGATAGATAGATAGATAGATAGATAGATAGATAGGAGATAGATAGATAGATAGATAGATAGATAGATAGATAGAAGATCGATAGATAGATAGATAGATAGATAGATAGATAGTAGATAGATAGATAGATAGATAGATAGATAGATAGATAGATAGGAGATAGATAGAAGATAGATAGATAGATAGATAGATAGATAGATAGACAGATAGATAGGAGATAGATAGATAGATAGATAGATAGATAGGAGATAGATAGATAACTAGATAGATAGATAGATAGATAGATAGATAGGAGATAGATAGATAGATAGATAGATAGATAGATAGATAGATGAAATATGGGATGCATTTAATGGCAATTAGTACAAGTGGTGTAGGTCACCATATTTTTTGTTATATAAAATTATTTGTTTTCCAGAAATTGAATCCTTCTTGTGTCCTGCTAGTACAAATAAGTTGCAATACTATACTCAGCCCAAATACAAGAGTGGCGCTGTTTCCTGTTTCTGCACACGCTTTTTTCTTATAACAATGTTGTCTATTTTGTATGGTTTACTATAAATTGTCTTCCTATCCTTAAGGTAACAGATTCATCCAATCCCTTCCTTAATCGAATGCTCAACAGGGACACCATAACAAGAATAACATATAAAAGTAAGTTGGTGACTCTTTCAATTTTATAGCCGAGCAGTGTGGGCCTCTCTAGTCAATGATGTTCTCAGGTGTCTCTCCTGTGTTGTATCTCAGCTGTCTTATCTAAGTTCTACAATGATTACCTCTTGGTCTCGTATAATACCTGTGACATCCTTTAAAGGGATTTTACCATTTAAAACATTTTTCTTCTCCTTGACACTTCGGAATAGCCTTAATAAAGGCTATGCTTCTTCTACCTTTAGATGTCTTCCTTGCCTCTCTGTTCGGTTAATAATCCGTTTTTTGTCAGTATGCAAATGAGTTCTCTCGCAGCACTGGGGGTGGGCTCCAGCGCTCAAACAGCACTGGGGGCGTCCCCAATGCTGCAAAAGAACGCTCTCCAGCACCGCCTCCATTTTCGTCAGCAACGGCCTCTTCATCTTCTCCTTCCGGCGCTGGGATCACACTTGTATGCCTGCGCAGTCGGCTCTGCCATCAGGCCGTAGGCAGAGCCGAGTGCACATTCCGGCAGCCATTTTTTTGTGTCCGCTTACGCGAGCATGCGCAGTCCGCTCCTGTAGTTCTAGACTGTGCAGGCGTACAAATGTGACCCCTGCCCCAGAAGAAGAAGATGAAGAGGCGGCGAGAAGAGATGAAGATGCTGACGAAGATGCAGGCGGCGCTGGAGAGAGTTCTCTCACAGTATTGGGGACGCCCCCAGTGCTGTTTGAGTGCTGATGACCGCCCCCAGTGCTGCGAGAGAACTCATTTGCATACCAATGAAAAGCTGATTTTTAACCAAACGGCGGCGCGGAGAAGACATCTAAAGGTAGGAGAAGTATAGCCTTTCTTAAAGCTATTCCATCGTTTCAACCACAAAAAAAAGTTTTTAATGGTAGAATCTAGAGATGAGCGAATACTATTCGAAACTCTAGTTTCGAATACCTCACTCCCATAGGAATGAATGGGAGCAGACTAACTGCAAGGGGTTAGGTGCCGGCCGGCACGCGGACGCTCCCATTCATTCCTATGGAGCGAGGTATTCGAAGCTGCAGTTTTTGATACTATTCTCTCATCTCTAGTAGAATCCCTTTAAGTTACTATAGTTACCTCCTGATAAGAAAGCAATCATCGGTAGAACTCTGGTATGGTTTTGTTATAGAATTTTTTTTGTCTCGTTACCGTATATTCAGTTTAATACGTCTATGCAAGTAGATATAGTTTATGGAGGCTCCACATAAGAGCTTCTTATAACATGTCTCCATTGAGCTACTTGGAAGCCTCTTAGGATATATATATCTTAGTACATTCAGTCTCCAATAGACAACAAATAATAATTCTTTATTAGTATCGTGGAGAAGTGTAGAAGGCTTGAGTTACTGCATTGAATTTAATTAGGTACTGTATATACTCGAGTATAAGCCGACCTGAATATAAGCCGAGGCCCCTAATTTTACCATAAAAAACTGGGAAAACTTATTGACTCGAGTATAAGCCGAGGGGGGGAAATGCAGCAGCTACTGGAAAATATCAAAAATTAAAATGGTTGGAGTTTTTGGGTGCAGTATTGCTGGGGAAGGGGAGGGGGTGTTTTGGTTGTCCGTCTGCCCCTTCCCTGAGCTCGAGGACTGGTTTTTTTTCCCCCACGTGGAATTCAGCCTGGCTGACTATAGGGGATCTGCAGTGCTCCTATTAACCCCTTCCTGATGGAACAGGAGCACTGCAGATCCCCTATATTCAGTACACCGGGCACTGTCAGACACAGGGAGACCTAATGTGTATGTGTCACAGTCATTTTCTACTTTTATATGTATTCTAGGGAAAGGAGGGATTTACAACTTTTATTTTTTTTTTTTTTTTTAAAGCTTCTTTTTTTTTCCCACTATTTTATGGGAGACTCTATACATTACTATTGCGGCTGGTCATAGACCCCCCTTCACCAAAAAAAAAAATATTTATTTATTTTTTTTGCTTCACTCGAGTATAAGCCGAGCAAAAACTGTGCTGAAAAACTAGGCTTATACTCGAGTATATACGGTAATATAAAAAGAGAGAAAAGAATGAATTTCTTACCCAAACTGGGAATTACAATCTTTTCTGGTCCAAGGGCCATAAGTGTCAGGTTGTGCCACAGCCAAGGGGCAGAAAACCTGAAGGCAAATCTTTATTTGTGAAATTCAAGACACTTTAGTATTTGGGAATTGGACAAAAGAGTAATTGTATCATATAATGTTGCAGTTAGACGTCTTATGATTTTCTGGGTATTGTAAGTTATCACTAGAGATGAGTGAACAGTGAAATATTCGATATTCGTTTCGAGTAGAGCCTCAATACTCGACTACTCGATCGAATATCGAATCTCATTATAGTCTATGGGAAAAAATGCTCGTTTCAGGGGAAACCACTATTCGACTAAAGGAGAGTCACCAAGTCCACGAGTAGCAGGAGGAGAGTGTTTAGGAGTAGTATAGTTATGCTATACATTATAGTCTATGGGGTCTTTGCGCTTTAACTGCACAGCGCTTGCAGTTGCGCTGATAAAAAGTAAGCTCCCTTGTAACAGCAAGATGCCAGCTCTCCCAACTAGCAAAGACGAGCCTGTGGCAAATAAACACTGGTTCTGCAGCAGGCTCGTCCTTGCTAGTCGGGAGAGCTGGCAGCTTGCTGTTACGAGGGAGCTTACTTTTTCTCATAGGAATGAATTGACCAGCGTTGATTGGCCAGTGTACAGCATTTGGCCAATCAACGCTGGTTCTGCCGGAGGCTCGTCTGTGAGGAGGTGGAGTCTAAGGTCAGACCACAATGGAGACTGCTGGTCCGATCTTAGACCCCACCTCTTCCCAGACGAGCCACCGGCAGAACCAGCATTGATTGGCCGAATGCTGTACACTGGCCAATCAACGCTGGTCAATTCATTCTTATTAGAAAAAGTAAGCTCCCTCGTAACAGCAAGCTGCCAGCTCTCCTGACTAGCAAGGACGAGCTTGCTGCAGAACCAGCGTTGATTGGCCGAATACTATGTATAGCATTCGGCCAATCAACGCTGGTTCTGAATCGAATATTTACTGCTAATAGCTAGTAGTATTCGATTAAGTACGAATATTTCGAATACCTACTCGATCGATTACTACTCGCTCATCTTTAGTTATCACCTGTAGGATGGGATACTTATAGGTAACATCAATGAAGATAAAAAATGAACTGATTTGTATCTTTTTTTGTTCATATCCAGATCATTTTGCGCTATGTTCTAATGTTGTATTACTGAACGTGTTCTCTTTACAATGTATCCTCAGATGATGCCTATTTACTACAGGGGCTAAATATCGAAGAGCTTTATCCAGAGACCTCTAGTTTCATTACGTACGATGGGTCAATGACTATCCCACCCTGTTATGAGACAGCGAGTTGGATCATTATGAACAAACCCATTTACATTACTAGAATGCAGGTAAGTAAGGAGCTGGTATTACCCATCACTGATCACAATGGTCTGGTCTCTCCATGTTGTTAAAGGGATTGGCCAATCTTATAGAAATGACACTTAGTATGAAAAGATAAGATGATATAAGATAAGACAATCCTTTAATAGTCCCACCATGAGGAAATTATGAAGTGATATGTAATCCATTGTCAAAACCTCTACATTGTATAAACTGAGAAGAACTCTGCCTAAACCTGGACAAACACGTTTCATACCTGATGGCTAAATATTGTGACAGCTATTCCAAATTACCTCTCCATAGACATGAACACCCAGTGCAACTGAGGCCTTGTTCACATCTGCGTTGGTAATCCGTTCGGGGGAGTCCGCATGGGGACCACCGCGAACGGAATACCAAATGCACTGGCAAGCGGTGTGCAGTGAAAGCACATGGACCCCATAGACTATAATGGGGTCCATGTGCTCTCCACACAAATCATACGAACAGGAAATTACTTTGTGATCTACTTTCATGTCCGCATGACTAGTGCAGAGAACTGGCGGCAAGCACAAGGACCCCATTATAGTCTATGGGGTCCGTGTGCTTTCACTGCACACCGCTTGCCAGTGCGTTCGGTGTGGACTCCCCAAATGGATTACCAAATGCCGATGTGAACCAAGGGGTAAGTGTGCATGTGTTGTCAATGGGGAAAGGGAGTATGCGCTGGTAGATCCCTCTGGTGATAGCTTATCTGCCTGGGGAACAAGGATACGGCATGTCCGATCGAAACCATAGCTAGAGATGGGTGAACTTGGCAAGATTTCTTTTGCAAATATTCTAGGGATTCATCCATCCATTTAATTTTGTGCGAAACTCGTTTTGCACAGCCCAGAAGTGCCATTATTATACTATGGGATATCTTTAGATTACAACAAGTGGAATCCTAAGGGAGGTTCCTTGGTGCTCTCGCTTTGTCCATCACTCCCTTGTACTCACATCAAGACGTTCTAATGCAAACACAAAACTTTTGCAAAACTTGTTCCAAAATGGTTCACTCATTTCTAATCATAACCTGGACAAATGTCTTCTAAGCATTTCATGTATATTAGATGGTTGACCTGCCAAAAGGTTGACCCAATCTAAGTCTCCTGTGCTTGTTCTCGTTACAATATATCTGTATAGGTCGAAGCAAACAGGCTCTGTTCACATGGCTATAATTTATAACAAAAGCCTTAATACCATGACAGATCCATTGTATGAAAAACCTTAAGATCCTATGGATTTAGAACAAGGTCCTCGAAGGATCCACAATATGGATGTCAAGAATAGTGCCGCACGCTGTGCTATTCTTGTCATCAAACGTGACAGAATCTCCGGCAAAAAGCTTTATTGCATGTATGAATGCCGCCTTAACAGTTCAGAGACTTAAGACTTTCTGTATCCTTGAGTGTTTTTTGACTGTCTTATTGTGTTTCTCCTCAGCTTGTAGTGGGACTTTTATTTTATTTTTTGTGGGTGGGGTCCTACAAAAGTCTGAAATTTCTAAAACTCTTCTGAATTGCTTACAATTTTAGTTCCGTGCATGGAAAAAAATAAAAAATTATATTGAATTACAAAAGCACTGCAGATGCAAAGTGGATTCCCTTCTGGCACTCAAGGCTTTTGCCTAGGGCTCTTGTCTATCAGTCATTGAGCAGAGAATTTACATTGCAAATGTTTCACCGAATCATCTATTATTTACAACAATGTCCTCACTTTTTTGCCTCTTCCTCATTCTTTATTGAATTTTACAAAACATGACATTACTTTTGTATACAAGAGAACGCTATAAACATATCGAGACCCGACGATACATCCAGAGAACACCTCAGGCTCCAGGAAAAGAAGGAAAAAATTTGCGTAAATTTTCAATCTTAAGATGTAAGATTGGAGTTGTGCACATTTGTACAATACCCACCTTATCCTCGCAGGGTAAATAATCATCTTCTGAAGTGTCTGTTTCTAGTTTTCCTAGAATTTGTAGTTCCTCACCCTGCTTAACCACTATCGTGTTCGTCAAGAAATTATATTTCCTGGTGACTACCTTCGTGATTGTGTGGATAAAGTATCTCCTACTTGAGAAGAACCCAAAGAAGAGCATAAAGTATCAAACACTGGAGGATACTTAAACTTTCTTAAGAATGTTCACCCAAAACCCAGGGGAAAATCAAGGCACAACATAAGTATATAGCGGCCATGTTTGAAAGAAACAGGCCCAGAGTATCAGAAGTAGGGTTGAGCAATCGGGAAAGATCGGATCCCGATCGGTGATCAAGCAAATTTCACGATTGCAATCAGTTGGAAAATGATCGAAAATCTAATTTTAAAAACGATCCTGAAATCTCAAGATCGACTCAACCCTACTCCATAAACATAAAGTAACTAGGGTTGAGCAATCGGGATCGGGAAAGATCGGATCCCGATCGGCGATCGAGCAAATTTCATGATCGTGATCGGTGTTGGCTGGAAAATGATCAAAAATCGGATTTTAAAAATGATCCAGAAATCTTAAGATCGGCTCAACCCCAATCAGAAGATCCTCCATTGGGCAAAGGTTTTGAGAGGTCTATAAAGCAACAACCCCATTTGAAGTTCTAGATTGATTTCCAAATAACCTATTAGAGCTTATCCTTATGTTCTACACCCCTCAATCATTTCCTCTGGGGGGGCCTAAGGAATCTCAGCCCAACACCGTCCAATGGTCTCCAGTTCGGGACTCCAGAGAGACAATTCTCGCCGTGTGTGGCCATCTCCACTCTACTTTTTGGCAGTCATAGTAACACCCAATTGTCCAATAGTACAATAGTGAGAGTTACTTACATATATGGCCAATTCATCTCCTAACCGCGGGACCACTGAAAAGAGGATCAAGGGATCAACATTATATTGCGGAATCCAAGATGGAACTCCCATGTATCAGATTCTGAATATTATGTGGACTAGATAGACTGGAAATGAACGAGCAGATCTCAGGCATTGTGCGCCATTGCTATAACACAGCAAAACTTGAGATTTTTTTTTTATCTATTTCAGCTTGGCGAGAACATATTTCTGTCGCTTATCACCTATACTTCATGAAATACTTCACACTCTTACAAGCCAAGGTTACAACTATGCCCATAGTCACCTGTCTATATTGGGTTCCATTATTAAGTTACAATTGGCACTCAACCTAGAGTTTTTGGAAATCAATATGCAGATGCCTTCAAAAAAAGTTTGACTATTCTGCTGAATCACATTGTGTAGAGGGCTCGCTGCCAAACTGATGCTTCTCAGAGATTTCCTCCAAGCGGCTTCTTCTTTATCACTTGGCAGTGGTTTCTCCTCTTGAAAACTCATGGTTTACTGCCAAGGAATACAATTCTACTCTGACTATTGTCTGCTAAGCTCACAGCAGAGGGAACCCCTAACAATTGCCAAAGGCTAAAGAGTGTGAATGGAAAGTAGCTTCCAAAATAAGACACATTAGTTAAACTAATAAAATACCAGATAATTTACCACTCATAGGATAACTAGCAGTTACCCGCGACTTCGTCTGCGGGTTGGCGGAGGGGCTGAACCGCTTATATTTCTTGTTCCCCTATCTGTGCCCCCAGTCTAGTTCATCTGCTCCCAGTATCTTGTCCCCCCATCTCTGCCCCAGTTTCTTCTCACCCCATCTCTGACCCCAGCTTCATGTCCCCCCTTCTTTGCCCCAGTCCACTTCATCTGCCCCCAGTTTCTTGTCCCCCCATCTCTGCCCACCAGTCTCATGTCCCCCATCTCTGCCCCCAGTTTCCCCCCATCTCTGCCTCCCAGTCTCATGTTCCCCCATCTCTGCCCCCAGTTTCTTCCCCCCATCTCTGCCTCCCAGTCTCATGTTCCCCCATCTCTGCCCCCAGTTTCTTCCCCATCTCTGCCCCACAGTCTCATGTCCCCCATCTGTGCCCCAAGTTTCCCCCCATCTCTGCCCCCCAGTCTCATGTCCTCCCATCTCTGCCCCCAGTTTCTCGCCCCCCATCTCTGCCCCCAGTCTCATGTCCCCCATCTCTGCCCCCAGTGTCTTCCCCCCCATCTCTGCCCCCAGTTTCTCCCCCATCTCTGCCCCCCAGTCTCATGTCCCCCCATCACTGCCCCCAGTTTCTCCCCCCATCTCTGCCCCCCAGTCTCATGTCCCCTCATCTCTGCCCCCAGTGTCTTCCCCATCTCTGCCCCCCCAGTCTCATGTCCCCCCATCTCTGCCCCCAGTTTCTCCCCCCCATCTCTGCCCCCCAGGCTCATGTCCCCCCATCTGTGCCCCCAGCTTCATGGCCCCCCCTACCCTCCCCCACCTACATCAGCCCCCGTATAGTAGCACTCACCTTGGCCTATGTCCTCCACTGCTCTCGCTGCTGGCTGAGTGCAGACAGTTCTGTTCCCAGTTTCATGTCCCTCCATCTCTTCCCCCAGATTCATGTCCCCATCTCTGTTCCCAGTTTCATGTCCCTCCATCTCTTTCCCCAGATTCATGTCCCCCCATCTCTGTCCCCAGTTTCATGTCCCCCCATCTCTGCCCCCAGAATCATGTCCCCCCATCTCTGCCCCCAGACTCATGTCCCTCCATCTCTGCCCCACATTCATGTGCCCCCATCTCTTGCCCCAGATTCATGTCCCCCATCTCTGCACAGTTTCATGCCATTCTCCCCCCCCCTTCATCTGCCCCCAGTTTTATGGTCCCCCTTCATTATGTTCCACCTCAATTTTTAACACAAAAAAACACTTATACTCACCTTCCAACGCTCCCCCGCAGCTCTCTTCGCAGTCTCACTCACAGAGTTGTAGGCGTGATGTCATCACATCGCGCCTACACATCCACTAGCCGGAGCGCCGCGTTAAAGCAGGAGCTGAGCTGTGACAGCTCCTTGCTTTAGTCGCGTATGTATTCAACTCAGGACACTATATACAGTCTGCCCCTCCTGCTCTGTAACCTGCAGATAGGACACTATCTGCTCAGTTCCTTCTACTCCATAACATGTTGCGAGCAAATGACGGGTCCCCTTTAAATGACACTATTACAAGTTATATTTTTGACCTTACATACAGGCTTTACCCGGGTGGATTGCTTTGCTCATCTGCATCAGTTATTCTTTTGACACGAATTACTTGAATTGAATACGCAATTCAGATTTCTTTTATTAGAATGTAGATTTAAATTGACTCACCTCTTTCATGACTGTCACCTACTGTGATACTTTCCTATGACATTCAGCGTTGCGAATAGGGAAGAACGGAAGACCAACACTGTAATTTAGATCTAAATTAAAGAGAGGAATTTGGGCGATGGATTTTAACCAGATACGAGGATGTGCCATGAAAAAGTTTCGTGGGTTAAAGGCTACATTGTAAGACGCCTAATAATGATTTCTGTATAAGCTCTTCAAAATCGCCCGCCGTAGATATAATCATTTGTCTTTTATTATATTCGGGATCTCGATAGACAGCGACACCCACCAGATCATTTATAATAGCTGACACTGGCGACATAAATTGGATTAAATAGAAAATGGAACATATTAAAAACCAACTTTTTACAGATTTCGAACTTTGACGACGAGACAACTTTTGCGATTGTTACCATTGAAACCAGACATTGATGCAGAGAGTCTGAGATTTAAGAACCGAAATTGTTTCATTCATAGTAAAGGTCATGTTTTAGTCCTTAACCCCTCTATTTTAGAGTGTTTGGGGTTATTTGCATGTAAAAAATACATAAATTGGAAAAATTTGATATTGCATTTTTTTTCCTTGAGACTCCTAAAGAAAGAATCCTGTAGGACAAATGCCAGAATGAAACCCCCCCAAATAGGTGATGCTTTGGGGAGGGGTCCTTCAAATTAATGAAACATCTGGGTGCACAAAAATGCGCAGGAAGATACGGAAACAAAATAGTGGAAATTTTTTCATAAAAAGGATGGGGTTGACTGATTATGGCTGGAAAAAGTCACAAAAATGTTGCATAAAAATTGGTGACCCTCACTCCAAAGAAGATGTGGGTGGGTGTTCTAGGGGCAGATTTATCATCATTTACACTGGGTTTCGGTTGTAGATAATGCCAGACGCTACTTAAAGAAGACCTTTCATGTCCTTGAGCACATGCGGTTTTATATACCGCTAGAATGTTGAAAGTGAATTCAGCACACTGTCAGCTTTTCCGTTCTATCCCCCCAGGCTGGAGATGTCGGTGCCGTTAGTTTCGGCATCCATCTCTGCCCACTGTCAGAAGGGCGTTCCTGACAGTCTAGCTGGGCCATGAGGAATGCCCCTCCTGAATGGACTCTTCCATACACTTGTAATGGGTGGCGCATTCCTCTCAACTCAGCGGTAAGGAACGCCTCCTCTGACAGTATAGGGCTATGGACAAGTAAAGTCAGGGGGTCGTTCCTTACAGCCCAGCTAGACTGTCAGGAATGCCCTTCTGACAGTGGGTAGAGATCGGTGCCGAAACTAACTGCACTGATATCTCCATCCCTGGGGCACGTAATGGGAAAGTGACAAGTGCTCTGTAGGCTTTCTAGCGGAATATAAAACCACATGTGCAGGAGGATATGAATGGTTCTCTTTAAACAGTAGTGGGAATAGATTTCTGTTTAGGTTCACGGCCCCTAAAGGATGTGCACTCCGGTAGGGCACGGATTATCAGGAGTGGCATGGAACATGGCAGTCTTGATAAATCAGTGTAAAACCAACCTAGAAAACTAATTAACGGGTTATGCCATACTATACACGATGAACACTACATTATTAAAAAATTTTGGCAAACTGTTCACAACCCCTAGTTGCCAACTGTCCCAAATTTTTTGGATAAAAGCCTGGGCAACTGAAGGCATGTACTGGACTAAACAGGGACAATGGCTGGATGGGTGGAGGGGTGATCCAAGAGTGGGACCTAACATGTTTTATCAATGTTAGGGAATAGCCAGATAATAATTCCCCAGAAGCTGCAGGCGAACCCTGGAGGAAGGGGCACAAGGGACAGTGAGCCCTAAGCTGAAGCCCCCAACTGTCCCTTCCTATTGCCAGGCCCTATCCTACGTAATAGGTGGCAACCACGAAGACGGTCCCTTCCTGTCTAAGTGATACACAAAACGCAGACAAGACAAATGACAACAAAGGGAGGTCAGCTAGCCAAGGGTTCGGTAACAGTCGAGCGATGCAGTGCCAAATCGGAGTCCAAAAGAATAGTCAGTGAGGAAAGCCAGAGGTCAAGGATTAGTACACAAGTAAATAAACAGAAAGGGAAACCAGCAAGCAAGAGGCAATAACCGGCACCAGTATGAATGTGAGCAATGACTAAATAGGGGAGGGTGAACCCGCCCTGGACCTGATAGGAAGGCAGGCTGTCAATCACAGGGCAAGACAAAATGTAACCACTTAATGGACAGAGGCAACAAGGGCAGAAGATGGGTGTGGTGCAAATACAATCACAGAATTAGAGCCGTGTTCACACAGTGCAACCAAAAACTTTAAGTAAATTATCAACCTGCACACACCTCCTGCACCGCAGCACGCGAGCAGAGGGTGGTGCAGAGACCCAAACAGGCAGAGATGTTACAACCAACATGAAAGCTGGTAAGTATGGATAAAGCCTTTGGTTTTTAGAAAAAAATAAGAAATGGAACCTTCAGTTAACAGTATATGGGGATAATGTCACTCCTTGAGGAAGACCACCATCTCAGGTGTGTGGAGTCTTACAAAAAGCCCTTTTAGCTCCACTGGGGGGGATTATGGGAAAATATGCAATTCTGTTTCCCAAGATGTAAATAGGGAAACAATGCCTCTGTTTGCTGCCCTCTAGGGGAAGCTCCCTTGAACATCATGCCAGACTTTCCAACAAGTCTTTGCTGCAATGATGCAGAATTTTCCCTACGCTGTGCTGAAGAGACCCAACCAAATCGAAACAGTGCTGTCCACAGCTGGGATACTGACTTGGCAAAATCCCGCATCATTGCAGCAAAGGCTTGTTGGACAGTCGGGCATGATGTTCAAGGGAGCTTCCCCTAGAGGGCAGTAAACAGAGGCATTGTTTCCCTATTTACATCTTGGGAAACAGATTTGCATATTTTCCCATAATCCCCCCAGTGGAGCTAAAAGGGCTTTTTGTAAGACTCCACACACCTGAGAAGGTGGTCTTCCTCAAGGAGTAACATTATAGTCAAGATCTAATGAACATTTCACCCGAGGTCTTAGGGATCTGGTAAGGGGCCCACATGACTTTAGGAAGGACTCTAAAAATTGTATGAGAGTTGGCGACATAACTAAAATTTAGAACGACTATGAAAACTTTGGGGAATAAAATACAAAGAAATATTCAATAAGATATACCGTATACTCCAGATGACTCCTGGCAATAATGAAGACAGTAACTTTCCGAACGGGAATGATTTACGCCGTACGTTGCGCTGCGAACGCTTTTCAATTTGTCTTTTCCTTGTTAATCTAAAACCTGATTAAATTCCAGAACAGATTGTTGAGTAAACTTTTGCATTTTTACAAGGTGGTGTAAATTCCGAGGCCGAAATTTGCTTTTCAAGTACAATTTACCCGTTAAATCGTAACAGATATACAACCTGGCCGCGGATTTCTCCTAAATTATACAGCCCTCCTAAATTAAACCTGTTTCCTTTGCTGTATTAGCATAACAGGAGGAATTAACCGCCTTTACAAGTCGATGAAAGATTCTCGATCGCAACGAAGAACAATAAAATTAATAAAGTACAACAAATTAATGCAAGCCAACGCGACTGTAGGAAGCGCTGAGACATTAGAAACGCTAATTCTATTGGCCCACGTAAAGCAAAAACATTTATGCACAACAAAAAATCATTGAGATTCAGCACAGCTGCCTGAAATGTGAGCGAAAATAGCAACGACTTAGTGCAAGGTAAATAATGCAATAGGATGAATATATTGTGATTGCACCTGGCGGTATAGACCGCGCACAGACATAATTTGATGCATTGAGGCGTCCGGAGGTTGTCAGGGCAGAGTAATTGCAAGCAGCTGTATTGTGTAAATTCAGTTTGGTGTAAACATCTGGATTAAGGTTTAACCAACATTACACGGAAAGATGAAATTACAAAGTTAAACAAGGCAAAAAGTAAAACGGCTAGAACAGGAGGACGGGTGCGGGTGATGGGCGGAAGTTATTCCATCTATTTTATAGGTTGCTTATTTATAGGTGTAATTACCAGGGGAGGAGGCAACATAGAGAAGGGGCCCAAGAACTAATGGGGGTCATTTCCACTGAGCCCCAGGGTGCACTAACTGGTAACTATGGATGATGGAACGTGATGTAGAAAACTGACTGCGAATCCATAACTTTATAGGGACATCATAATCCCTGAACTGTGACATCACTGTGTGTATTATCCTGTACTGTGACATCACTGTGTGTATTATCTCTGTACTGTGACATCACTGTGTGTATTATCCTGTAATGTGACATCACTGTGTGTATTATCTCTGTACTGTGACATCACTGTGTGTATTATCCCTGTACTGTGACATCACTGTGTGTATTATCTCTGTACTGTGACATCACTGTGTGTATTATCCTGTAATGTGACATCACTGTGTGTATTATCCCCGTACTGTGACATCACTGTGTGTATTATCCTGTAATGTGACATCACTGTGTGTATTATCCTGTAATGTGACATCACTGTGTGCATTATCCCTGTACTGTGACATCACTGTGTGTATTATCCTGTAATGTGACATCACTGTGTGTATTATCCCTGTACTGTGACATCACTGTGTGTATTATCCTGTACTGTGACATCACTGTGTGCATTATCCTGTACTGTGACATCACTGTGTATTATCTCTGTACTGTGACATCACTGTGTGTATTATCCTGTACTGTGACATCACTGTGTGTATTATCCTGTACTGTGACATCACTGTGTGTATTATCCCTGTACTGTGACATCACTGTGTGTATTATCCTGTAATGTGACATCACTGTGTGTATTATCCCCGTACTGTGACATCACTGTGTGTATTATCCTGTACTGTGACATCACTGTGTGTATTATCTCTGTACTGTGACATCACTGTGTGTATTATCCTGTACTGTGACATCACTGTGTGTATTATCCTGTACTGTGACATCACTGTGTGTATTATCCTGTAATGTGACATCACTGTGTGTATTATCCCCGTACTGTGACATCACTGTGTGTATTATCCTGTACTGTGACATCACTGTGTGCATTATCCTGTACTGTGACATCACTGTGTATTATCTCTGTACTGTGACATCACTGTGTGTATTATCCTGTACTGTGACATCACTGTGTGTATTATCCTGTACTGTGACATCACTGTGTGTATTATCCTGTACTGTGACATCACTGTGTGTATTATCCCTGTACTGTGACATCACTGTGTGTATTATCCTGTAATGTGACATCACTGTGTGTATTATCCCCGTACTGTGACATCACTGTGTGTATTATCCTGTACTGTGACATCACTGTGTGTATTATCCTGTACTGTGACATCACTGTGTATTATCTCTGTACTGTGACATCACTGTGTGTATTATCCTGTACTGTGACATCACTGTGTGTATTATCCCTGTACTGTGACATCACTGTGTGTATTATCCTGTAATGTGACATCACTGTGTGTATTATCCCCGTACTGTGACATCACTGTGTGTATTATCCTATACTGTGACATCACTGTGTGCATTATCCTGTACTGTGACATCACTGTGTGTATTATCCCTGTACTGTGACATCACTGTGTGTATTATCTCTGTACTGTGACATCACTGTGTGTATTATCCTGTACTGTGACATCACTGTGTGTATTATCCTGTACTGTGACATCACTGTGTGTATTATCCTGTACTGTGACATCGCTGTGTGTATTATCCCTGTACTGTGACATCATTGTGTGTATTATCCTGTACTGTGACATCACTGTGTGCATTATCCCTGTACTGTGACATCACTGTGTGTATTATCCTGTACTGTGACATCACTGTGTGTATTATTTCTGTACTGTGACATCACTGTGTGTATTATCCCTGTACTGTGACATCACTGTGTGTATTATCCTGTACTGTGACATCACTGTGTGTATTATCCCTGTACTGTGACATCACTGTGTGTATTATCTCTGTACTGTAACATCACTGTGTGTATTATCCTGTACTGTGACATCACTGTGTGTATTATCCTGTACTGTGACATCACTGTGTGTATTATCCTGTACTGTGACATCACTGTGTGTATTATCCTGTACTGTGACATCACTGTGTGTATTATCCTGTACTGTGACATCACTGTGTGTATTATCCTGTACTGTGACATCGCTGTGTGTATTATCCCTGTACTGTGACATCGCTGTGTGTATTATCCCTGTACTGTGACATCACTGTGTGTATTATCCTGTACTGTGACATCACTGTGTGTATTATCCCTGTACTGTGACATCACTGTGTGTATTATCTCTGTACTGTGACATCACTGTGTGTATTATCCTGTACTGTGACATCACTGTGTGTATTATCCTGTACTGTGACATCTCTGTGTGTATTATCCCTGTACTGTGACATCACTGTGTGTATTATCCTGTACTGTGACATCACTGTGTGTATTATCCCTGTACTGTGACATCACTGTGTGTATTATCCCTGTACTGTGACATCACTGTGTGTATTATCTCTGAACTGTGACATCACTGTTTGTATTATCCTGTACTGTGACATCGCTGTGTGTATTATCCTGTACTGTGACATCTCTGTGTGTATTATCCCTGTACTGTGACATCACTGTGTGTATTATCCCTGTACTGTGACATCACTGTGTGTATTATCCCTGTACTGTGACATCACTGTGTGTATTATCCTGTACTGTGACATCACTGTGTGTATTATCCTGTACTGTGACATCACTGTGTGTATTATCCTGTACTGTGACATCACTGTGTGTATTATCCTGTACTGTGACATCACTGTGTGTATTTTCTCTGTACTGTGACATCACTGTGTATTATCCCTGTACTGTGACATCACTGTGTGTATTATCCTGTACTGTGACATCACTGTGTGTATTATCCTGTACTGTGACATCATTGTGTGTATTATCCTGTACTGTGACATCACTGTGTGTATTATCTCCGTACTGTGACATCACTGTGTGTATTATCTCCGTACTGTGACATCACTGTGTGTATTATCTCTGTACTGTGACATCACTGTGTGTATTATCTCTGTACTGTGACATCACTGTGTGTATTATCCTGTACTGTGACATCACTGTGTGTATTATCCCTGTACTGTGACATCACTGTGTGTATTATCCCCGTACTGTGACATCACTGTGTGTATTATCCTGTAATGTGACATCACTGTGTGTATTATCCTGTAATGTGACATCACTGTGTGCATTATCCCTGTACTGTGACATCACTGTGTGTATTATCCTGTAATGTGACATCACTGTGTGTATTATCCCTGTACTGTGACATCACTGTGTGTATTATCCTGTACTGTGACATCACTGTGTGCATTATCCTGTACTGTGACATCACTGTGTATTATCTCTGTACTGTGACATCACTGTGTGTATTATCCTGTACTGTGACATCACTGTGTGTATTATCCTGTACTGTGACATCACTGTGTGTATTATCCTGTACTGTGACATCACTGTGTGTATTATCCCTGTACTGTGACATCACTGTGTGTATTATCCTGTAATGTGACATCACTGTGTGTATTATCCCCGTACTGTGACATCACTGTGTGTATTATCCTGTACTGTGACATCACTGTGTGTATTATCTCTGTACTGTGACATCACTGTGTGTATTATCCTGTACTGTGACATCACTGTGTGTATTATCCTGTACTGTGACATCACTGTGTGTATTATCCTGTAATGTGACATCACTGTGTGTATTATCCCCGTACTGTGACATCACTGTGTGTATTATCCTGTACTGTGACATCACTGTGTGCATTATCCTGTACTGTGACATCACTGTGTATTATCTCTGTACTGTGACATCACTGTGTGTATTATCCTGTACTGTGACATCACTGTGTGTATTATCCTGTACTGTGACATCACTGTGTGTATTATCCTGTACTGTGACATCACTGTGTGTATTATCCCTGTACTGTGACATCACTGTGTGTATTATCCTGTAATGTGACATCACTGTGTGTATTATCCCCGTACTGTGACATCACTGTGTGTATTATCCTGTACTGTGACATCACTGTGTGTATTATCCTGTACTGTGACATCACTGTGTATTATCTCTGTACTGTGACATCACTGTGTGTATTATCCTGTACTGTGACATCACTGTGTGTATTATCCCTGTACTGTGACATCACTGTGTGTATTATCCTGTAATGTGACATCACTGTGTGTATTATCCCCGTACTGTGACATCACTGTGTGTATTATCCTATACTGTGACATCACTGTGTGCATTATCCTGTACTGTGACATCACTGTGTGTATTATCCCTGTACTGTGACATCACTGTGTGTATTATCTCTGTACTGTGACATCACTGTGTGTATTATCCTGTACTGTGACATCACTGTGTGTATTATCCTGTACTGTGACATCACTGTGTGTATTATCCTGTACTGTGACATCGCTGTGTGTATTATCCCTGTACTGTGACATCACTGTGTGTATTATCCTGTACTGTGACATCACTGTGTGCATTATCCCTGTACTGTGACATCACTGTGTGTATTATCCTGTACTGTGACATCACTGTGTGTATTATTTCTGTACTGTGACATCACTGTGTGTATTATCCCTGTACTGTGACATCACTGTGTGTATTATCCTGTACTGTGACATCACTGTGTGTATTATCCCTGTACTGTGACATCACTGTGTGTATTATCTCTGTACTGTAACATCACTGTGTGTATTATCCTGTACTGTGACATCACTGTGTGTATTATCCTGTACTGTGACATCACTGTGTGTATTATCCTGTACTGTGACATCACTGTGTGTATTATCCTGTACTGTGACATCACTGTGTGTATTATCCTGTACTGTGACATCACTGTGTGTATTATCCTGTACTGTGACATCGCTGTGTGTATTATCCCTGTACTGTGACATCACTGTGTGTATTATCCCTGTACTGTGACATCACTGTGTGTATTATCCTGTACTGTGACATCACTGTGTGTATTATCCCTGTACTGTGACATCACTGTGTGTATTATCTCTGTACTGTGACATCACTGTGTGTATTATCCTGTACTGTGACATCACTGTGTGTATTATCCTGTACTGTGACATCTCTGTGTGTATTATCCTGTACTGTGACATCTCTGTGTGTATTATCCCTGTACTGTGACATCACTGTGTGTATTATCCCTGTACTGTGACATCACTGTGTGTATTATCCCTGTACTGTGACATCACTGTGTGTATTATCCTGTACTGTGACATCACTGTGTGTATTATCCTGTACTGTGACATCACTGTGTGTATTATCCTGTACTGTGACATCACTGTGTGTATTATCCTGTACTGTGACATCACTGTGTGTATTTTCTCTGTACTGTGACATCACTGTGTATTATCCCTGTACTGTGACATCACTGTGTGTATTATCCTGTACTGTGACATCACTGTGTGTATTATCCTGTACTGTGACATCATTGTGTGTATTATCCTGTACTGTGACATCACTGTGTGTATTATCTCCGTACTGTGACATCACTGTGTGTATTATCTCTGTACTGTGACATCACTGTGTGTATTATCTCTGTACTGTGACATCACTGTGTGTATTATCCTGTACTGTGACATCACTGTGTGTATTATCCCTGTACTGTGACATCACTGTGTGTATTATCTCTGTACTGTGATATCACTGTGTGTATTATCTCTGTACTGTGACATCACTGTGTGTATTATCTCTGTACTGTGACATCACTGTGTGTATTATCCCTGTACTGTGACATCACTGTGTGCATTATCCCTGTACTGTGACATCACTGTGTGCATTATCCCTGTACTGTGACATCACTGTGTGCATTATCCCTGTACTGTGACATCACTGTGTGCATTATCTCTGTACTGTGACATCACTGTGTGTATTATCCCTGTACTGTGACATCACTGTGTATTATCTCTGTACTGTGACATCACTGTGTGTATTATCCTGTACTGTGACATCACTGTGTGTATTATCCCTGTACTGTGACATCACTGTGTGTATTATCCCTGTACTGTGACATCACTGTGTGTATTATCTCTGTACTGTGACATCACTGTGTGTATTATCTCTGTACTGTGACATCACTGTGTGTATTATCTCTGTACTGTGACATCACTGTGTGTATTATCCCTGTACTGTGACATCACTGTGTGTATTATCCCTGTACTGTGACATCACTGTGTATTATCTCTGTACTGTGACATCACTGTGTGTATTATCTCTGTACTGTGACATCACTGTGTGTATTATCCCTGTACTGTGACATCACTGTGTGTATTATCCCTGTACTGTGACATCACTGTGTGTATTATCTCTGTACTGTGACATCACTGTGTGTATTATCTCTGTACTGTGACATCACTGTGTGTATTATCTCTGTACTGTGACATCACTGTGTGTATTATCCCTGTACTGTGACATCACTATGTGTATTATCCTGTACTGTGACATCACTGTGTGTATTATCCCTGTACTGTGACATCACTGTGTGTATTATCCCTGTACTGTGACATCACTATGTGTATTATCCTGTACTGTGACATCACTGTGTGTATTATCTCTGTACTGTGACATCACTGTGTGTATTATCCCTGTACTGTGACATCACTGTGTGTATTATCTCTGTACTGTGACATCACTGTGTGTATTATCCTGTACTGTGACATCACTGTGTGTATTATCCCTGTACTGTGACATCACTGTGTATTATCTCTGTACTGTGACATCACTGTGTGTATTATCCTGTACTGTGACATCACTGTGTGTATTATCTCTGTACTGTGACATCACTGTGTGTATTATCCCTGTACTGTGACATCACTGTGTGTATTATCCTGTACTGTGACATCACTGTGTGTATTATCTCTGTACTGTGACATCACTGTGTGTATTATCTCTGTACTGTGACATCACTGTGTGTATTATCCCTGTACTGTGACATCACTGTGTGTATTATCCTGTACTGTGACATCACTGTGTGTATTATCCCTGTACTGTGACATCACTGTGTGTATTATCCTGTACTGTGACATCACTGTGTGTATTATCCCTGTACTGTGACATCACTGTGTGTATTATCTCTGTACTGTGACATCACTGTGTGTATTATCCTGTACTGTGACATCACTGTGTGTATTATCCTGTACTGTGACATCACTGTGTGTATTATCTCTGTACTGTGACATAACTGTGTGTATTATCTCTGTACTGTGACATCACTGTGTGTATTATCTCTGTACTGTGACATCACTGTGTGTATTATCCCTGTACTGTGACATCACTGTGTGTATTATCCTGTACTGTGACATCACTGTGTGTATTATCCTGTACTGTGACATCACTGTGTGTATTATCCCTGTACTGTGACATCACTGTGTGTATTATCCCTGTACTGTGACATCACTGTGTGTATTATCTCTGTACTGTGACATCACTGTGTGTATTATCCTGTACTGTGACATCACTGTGTGTATTATCTCTGTACTGTGACATCACTGTGTGTATTCTCCTGTACTGTGACATCACTGTGTGTATTATCCTGTACTGTGACATCACTGTGTGTATTATCCCTGTACTGTGACATCACTGTGTGTATTATCCTGTACTGTGACATCACTGTGTGTATTATCTCTGTACTGTGACCTCACTGTGTGTATTATCTCTGTACTGTGACATCACTGTGTGTATTCTCCTGTACTGTGACATCACTGTGTGTATTATCCTGTACTGTGACATCACTGTGTGTATTATCCCTGTACTGTGACATCACTGTGTGTATTATCCCTGTACTGTGACATCACTGTGTGTATTATCTCTGTACTGTGACATCACTGTGTGTATTATCTTTGTGTATAAAGGAGGACTTATCACCTCTCTGGACTTGACTTGAATGAGCTGTTTTACATTTTGGAACCACAGGTTTCGGCTGGAGTTTCCACTGTGCAGATAATAGGTTGGACCCCATCGGTAAGACTATCACGTCCTATTCTGCCATTAGACAATGGGAAAAAAACCTGCATAGAAACAAACGAAAAAACATTATAATTTTCTCTTAATTTACGGATACATTGTAATGTTTTGGCCAGAACAATGGGAACTAAGAACATGTTGCATTGTTAGCAACAAAAATCTAAAAATTGACTTGATTCATCCAATTTTTGACTAATTGCCACAAAATGGCTGACTCACGACAGGTAGCCCGCCGAAAATTGTTTACTGCTTAATGGGAAAAAAAATAAAATCTTCATAGGGAAGCGATGAAGAATGGGCACCTTGTAGGAACTGCTGGCTGGATGAGACTTGTCACAGAGCCGAAGTGGCCATTCGGGCCCCATAAACATCAACCGACTTACATAAAACTTAATTAACTGCAAATTGGAATCCTTTTATAAGGCGATGTATCTTTCCATGGAGACGTAATATCTACATAAAGCACCATAGCGCTGACAAGTGGACCGTCTGACTACTGAACCCGCACTATAGACTTTACCTGCGTAATCATCCACAGCACCGCAAATGGCTTTACTCCTCGAGCCACCAAATGGAGATATTGCCAAGGGAACTGTTGTTATGTAGGTTGTTATAGATTTAATGTAATTACATACTAGGAAATTATGTACCGCTCCGAGCTCTATGGTGCATGAGGATTGCAATGTTTCAGGAGGGGCGGTGATGATTTGTAAGGCTGGTCATGCTGGCCAATGTCCTTACCTACAGGTAAAGCCCTACGGTAACAATTAGTCATCAAAAATAGAGAATACAGGCGTTATTTGTGGAAAAACCATGCACAGTGCTGCATTAAAGAGGTCCTTGGAGATTGGAAAAAAAATGTATCTGCTCTGTCTATACAGAGCCCATAGGCCATGTCCGGTACTGCAAATAGGGTTGAGCTATCAGGATCGGAAAAGATCGTGAAATTTGCTCAATCGCCAATTGGAATCCGATCCCGTTCGCTCAACCCTAGTCAATGCTTCTTTGTGGGAAAGGTCACTTTTAGGGTTGAGCCGATCTTGAGATTTCAAAATCTGATTTCCAATCATTTTCCAGCCGATCCCGATCGTGAAATTTGCTCGATCGCCAATCCGATCGGGATCGGCTGGAAAATGATTGGAAATCAGATTTTGAAATCTCAAGGTCGGCTCAACGCTAAAAGTGACCTTTCCCATAGAGAAGCATTGACTAGGGTTGAGCGATCGGGATCGGAAAAGATCGGATTCCGATGGGCGATCAAGCACATTTCACGATCGGGATCAGCTGGAAAATGATCGGAAATCGGATTTTAAAATCGATCCTGAAATCTCAAGATCGGCTCAAGCCCAACTGCAAATCATCCCCATTTGACCCATACCCATACTGTGACATATTATTACGTAAACCATGCCATCACTAGTAGCTGCCTACCATTGTTATTTTTTCTATAAGGGTAATTTTTTATCACTGTTTCTATAATGAAAAAGTCCTCTGTACCAATGAAAAGTACAAGTCATCCTGCAAAAAATAAGCCCTCATACTGCAAATGGTAAAGGTTATGGCTCCTGAAATGCAGTGATGCAAAACCAATTATAATTTATTTTTTTAAGTTATTTTATTGTGCAAAAGTAGTAAAAATATGTGAAAAACAGCTCTATCTATTTGTTATTGTCATAAACATAACAACCCACAGAACTAAGTTATGATGTCACTTATAGTACACTGAGAACATTGTAAAGAAAAACCCAAAATCTGTGGCTGAGTGAGTGTACACCCCGCCAAACAAAATTATATTATATAATACATTGTACACATCCCAAATTGGTGCCATAAATACAGCTCATCCCAAAAAAAACAAGATCTTGTACAACTAAATTATAAAATGAAGTTAAGGGGAAATAAAATGGCTGCATCCATTAAGGGTTAATTCCCTATCAGCAAAATTGCTGCCAAAATGTGAATAACTGATTCTAGGTCACAACCAAGCTCCCATATCTTGCATAGAGGTGAACGGGAGTTGCGATAACAGTGTAACAAAGCAAGCTATGCAGTTTTGTAACTTTTTGAGTTACGGATCTAAAGTAGCTCACTGTTCAAAGATGTAGGAGTTACAGAAACCGGCCTGTTTTAGGGTCCACATGGAGGAAATTGGTTCTGATTCTGGTGCGGAATCTGCGTCAGAATCAGCGATGAAAAAAAAGACTCCCATTGACTTCAATAGGTTCCGCGCGGAAAACGGAACCCATTGAAGTCAATGGGAGCCTTGTTTTTTTAGCGCTGATTCTGACGCGAATTCAGTGCCAACTTCCTCCGTTTAAATGGGCCCTTAAGCTTTAATGACCAAACCATTTTTCTGTTTTTCCATCATCAGATACCAAAAGCTAGAACGTTTTATTTCTCTGTCGATGTAGGGCTTGTTTTTTGCAGGACTAGTTGTAGTGTTTAAGGGCTCTATTCTGGGGTGTATATATCTCATCGATTCATTTTTATTAACTCTATCTGGGAAAGAATAGAATAAAACAAATATTCTGTTATTGTCTTTTTATGGCATAAACCATACCGGCTTAAATAACCTGATATATATTCGCTGATATGATTATATTGATACCAAATGTGTATATTTCAAGACGACTTTTTTATTAATTTAGCAAAGTAAAATGCTTTTTTCTAATATTTTTTTTAGGTTTTTTTTGTATCACTTACTTTCCTACAAAACTTGTTATTTTGAGTGAGGGCTTGTTTTTTGTGGGATGATCTGATTTTTTGATTGATGCTATTTTGGGGAGCCTAGTGCAGTTTGATAGTTCTTTACAGTGTTTTTCTGCAATTCTGGCCTTGTTTTTTCATATTGTTTTGCAGTTTCATCGCTCGCGTCATTTTAGATATGGCAGTGCTCGATATATAGGGCTAAGGCCCCACGGGCCGTAATCGCAACGCTAAAGTTTCTTTTCCCATTACATCTACAGGAAAGCTGCCGGCGTTTCCGTAGATATAATTGACATGCTGCGATTTGCAAAGCCGTAACGGCTTTGCAAATCGCAGCGTGTCCACGCTGCGATTTCTTCCGCAAAGTGGACATTGGATTCGCATGAATCCCACCCCCTTTGCTTGCACTGTAAAACACCGTGATTTTTCCAGCAGCGTCTCCGATGCGGGCAAATCGCGGCGTTTACGTCCCGTGGGGCCCCGTCCTAAAGGCATCAGTTCTGTGCGATCATGTTCGCAGGGGTGCTGATGTTTCCCCTAGAATAGTATAACGGCTATGATTAAGCACCCAGGAACTCCCGGGCATTAGGTGCAGGTGCCCAGCTGGGAGTAAACATCTGGGCACTCGTTGCACACAATGCGGGAGACCCTGCTGTATTCGGATGGAAATAGCATAAAAATTGTATTGAAATATCCCTAGTTAGTGACTGACGTAGAAATTCTATCGGTCACTAACAGGTTAAAGGGAGTCTATTATTAGAAAAATATATTTTTAAACAATGTCACATTCCTGCCTTCCATTCTAAGCGTCTCCCCACCGTTTCTGATAAAATTGGTTTAATCTGTTATGCAAATTACAATCACGGAACATTGGGGGTGTTCCCTCTGTGCCCTGAGCACCCCAGTGTCATAACTCTCCACTGTCCCTTGCATGCTTATGTTCACTCCCCTCCTCCTCTTCACCGGAACTTTGCCTTTCGCAGGCATTGGACGCAGCACTAAGGTTGAGCGATCGGAAAAGATCGCTCAATGATCGGCAATCGAGCATATTTCACGATCAGGATTGACTGGAAAATGATCGGAAATCAGATTTTGAAATATCAAGATCGGCTCAACCCTAAAAGTGAATTTTCCTATAGAGAAGCATTGACTAGGGTTGAGCGATCGGGATCGGGAAAGATCGGATCCTGATCGTCGATCGAGCAAATTTCACGATTGCGATCGTGATCAGCTGGAAAATGATCAGAAATCGAATTTTAAAATCGATCCTGAAATCTCAAGATCGGCTCAACCCTACGCAGCACTGTACACAGTCGTCTCTGCCACTTTGGGTTCGGGCAAGACCGACTGCGAACGTACAGGCGGCCATTTTACGGTGGTCTTCTACAAGAGTGAACTGCTTTTGTACGCTCAATAGGCATCAGAAACATTGTTGCAAACAGGTTCTTGAAACATCTTTGTGCCTTCATTTTTTTGTGAAGCTTGTACAGTCTACAGTTCTTATTCGATGAAGTGAAACCTTGCTAAAAATGACCACATCTTTAAGAAGACCATCCCTGATACATAACACATCAATGTTATCTTATGTGCAGTCAAACCTTTTTGAGAAGACCAACCCTGTGACCAGAGCAGACATCCCGTCACCAATTTTTAGGTCTACCATATATTATCAATGCTGATCATCTTACTTCAGAAGACCACCACCATACAAAACTATGCAATTTTAGGTGGTGGTCTAAAGCGGGGTCAGAAACACGAGTCAGAAACACTGCGATTTACCCGAGATCAAGGCTCTCACGTTGCGGAAACATAGCGCTTTTTATTGCAAATTTTGCTGCAGTTTTTTTTTTGGCCAAAGTTAGAAGTGTCTTGAAAAGGAATGGAAATTATAAAAGAATCTCATTTCCCTCCTGTTTAATCCATTCCAGACTTTAGCCCAAAAAAATGCTGCAAAATCTGCAACAAAAAATGCCACGTTCCATCAATGTGGGGCCTGAGCCTAAGATTATCACATCCCTAGAAGATAATTTCAGACAGATCCGGTAATGTATCGATCACACCAACAACAACTACGTAAATTAAACCTAAATTAAATCGTAACATGATCAGATATCTAATTAGACTGAAAACAGCAGAACAGTGACAGCCGTTGCGAGTCTCATTCAAGTGTTTAATGGAGGTGCAACTCTATTTGCTGATAATTTCCCGTGTGACTCTCGTACCACCAGGAGAGCAAATGATCACCGCACCAAACCCAACTAGTGTAGAAGAAGAAATAAAAGTCAAAGCTTTATGTTTGGCCTAGGAATGGGAACATTGGGCTTCTCGATGAGTTATTGATTTTTAGTTTAATCTTGACGGAGTTAGACTGGCTTTAATGCGCTGGTTTACGGCTTAAGTGCCTTCCAAGCAGAAGAGCGGCTGGAACTTCTATATATCTCCAGAAGAGGGTATATAACATTCCACCGCAGATGGAGCAGGGGGAGTTGGGAAAGGTCTAGATCATCTAATTGCCACTAAAAGTAGATACACTGTAATGAGGCGATGTGTTTGGCGGAACAAAGTCTGACATTTGGAGACGTCCTTATGATTCTTCCATCACATTGTATACTATGAGTGTGTTCTTGGGGTGTAGGGGTCTGGAATTCAGTGGCTAAAAGGAATACAGGCCAGTCTATACAATTATACAAGTAGCCAATAGATTGCAAAGGGAGTCTGTCAGGAGACACATAAAACCAACAGCACTCTTAGACAGGACAGGCTCAAGCTTTGATTCCTTAGGATACCAGCAGTGAGCAGCGGTCATTGGACCCTAAAACTTTTAGTAGTCTCAAACAGCTAGATTGGTCCCTTTAAGGTAGCCTTTATCCATCCGATGTACTTGATAGATATATCCATATAAATTGAGATGGGAATACCCCTATAACTCTTCAGCAACTATATATCCGTATCCATTCTCAAACCATTAAGATGACCATACAACACCAATTGACTGAATACTCATTTGGTGACAGCTATTTCATCTAACCTCCCCATACGCAAGTATGCTCTGATCTGTCATAGGTGCAAGTGTTCTCAGTAAGAAGAGGGGATTTAACTGCAACCTATACCTCGGACAACATAAGGATTGAGAATGTTAAATTTTACATACCCAACTCCCATTATATGGTTGGCCAGTCCTGACAAGTACTGTAGAGGGGATGACTGAGACCCATGGGTAATGGATACTGATGACCAGGATTGGTGGAGGCCAGGCTTCTGGAACCTGAGATAGCTGCCGTTAGCTATATACCAGGTATACAATCAAAGGCAGCCCTGATCCTATTCAAGAGAATGGAAGCAGATCTGCAGTTCCAAGTGCCACTGCTACAGTGTACAGAGCCAGAAGCTTTATATAGTGGTAGGACTTCAGTATCCATTACCGATGGGTCACTTTAATGTAGGTATATCATAATTTACAGTAAATTTTACAAAACCTCTAAATACTATTTCTCGTTCCTCTTTCAGATGCATTCTTTAAGACTACTAAGCCAAAATCAGCCATCCCAGATATTTTCAAGCATGAGTGATAACTTCAGACCAGTCCAGCCCCTGAATAACCGCTGCATCAGAACTAACATCAACTTCAGTTTACAAGGGAAAGACTGTCCAAACAACAGGGCTCAGAAACTACAATATAAAGGTAAGATCTTCATTCCATTTATGACTGATATAAAGGCTAAGGCTCCACGTGGTGTCCTGCAGCAAAAAGCTGTGGCGGGAAAAACCGTGGCAGCGATGCATGTTGGCAGCGTGGCTTTTACCGCAAAATGGGCATGGGATTCACTAGAATCTCATCCACTTTGCTCTGACTGTAAAATGCCACAATTTTCCACCGCGTTTCCAGCCTAAAGGGATTTTCCAGGCTGAAACAGCACTGGGAGCATCCCCAATTCTATGAGAGAAATCCTTCCTGTGTAAGCGGCCATTTTCTTGTGGCCTGTGGGCATGCGCAGTCGGCTTTGCCTGAGGCCTACAAGTTTCACCGCCTGCACCAGAAGAAGACACAGGAAGAGGACGTTCCTGAAGAATATGGAGGCGTCGCTGGAGAGTTCTCTCACAGCATTGGGGACGCCCCCAGTGCTGCGAGAGAACTCATTTGCATACTGGCGAAAACTGGGATTTCTGCGGAACGGTGGCGTGGAGAAGACATCTAAAGGTAGAAGACAAATAGCCTTTCTTAAGGCTATTCCGATTTGTTAGGGACAAAAAGTTCTTTCTGAATGATACGATCCCTTTAAATATGGATGAAACAGTTGTTCTCCTTCCAGGTCTCACTTATTTTACATCCATTTCTCAGCCTTCTGTCCATTTTTAATGTTTAAGAGCCATTAGTCAGGGACCCATTTTTTATGGGGTACGGTTGTTAAAATGGACCCATTGGTTTGTATTGGGCCTGTCAATTTTTTGACAAATGTTATTCACTGTCTTGTAAAACAGCAGCTATATGAATACACCCATAAGCTTTCATTGCTCTGAAAACATCTGTGTGATGGGCATTAAAAACAGTTATCAAGTGTGTATGAGGTCTAAAACTCTAGGCATGTGATGGCCACCAGTTTTACATTAGACATATTTGGTCTCAATTTGGTCCATGTAAACTCCAACATGGAAGACAACACTAAGCTGTCCTTCAAGGTCTATAAAAGGTGGACTATTATTGGATTCCATGAAATCAGTGGGATCTGCCAACTACAATGTCTGGGGCCAGTTCTGCTGGATTATTTATAATCTTGGAAACACCAATAGTTTATCTTTTTGGGTAAATTTTATGTGTGTAGGTAAAAAAACAATAGAAAAATTACTCTTTATGAAAAAGTTGTGTCCCAGGAAAATACGTGGTGAGTTGGGTTGAGCAAAAAGATCGGATTCCGATCCTGATCTTTTCTCGCGGGATCAAGGTCAGAGGTTATTTCCCACAATGCTTGGCTACTGGGAAAAAGCTAACAATGATTGGCCAGTAGTCAATTGATCCCGCAGGAAAAGATCGGGATTGAAAGCCAATCTTTTTGCTCAGCCCTAGTGGTGAGGTATCTTCTGTCGATGGTTGTTTTCGATGTGGTCCAGAAGGTTAATCTTGATCACTTAAACTAGGTCAACGACCTCACTTCAGTGATGGAGAGTAGAGATGAGCGAACACTAAAATGTCCGAGGTTCGAAATCCGATTCGAACAGCCGCTCACTGTTCGACTGTTCAAACGGATTTGGAACCCCATTATAGTCTATGGGGGGAAATGCTCGTTTCAGGGCTACGCAAAATTCAATAAAATTATACTTACCAAGTCCATGAGTGACGGTCGGGCTGGATTCCCCTTGAAGTCTTCTCCCGGCGCAGCGCCCCCGCGGCGTCTTCCGGCTGGAATTCACTCTGCCTAGGCATCGGGGCCTAGGCAGAGCCGACTGCGCATGCGCGGTCGGCTCTGCCCGGCCCGACGCCTGAGCAGAGCCGACTGCGCATGCGAGCACGCATGCACGCATGAGCAGTCGGCTCTGCCTAGGCTGGATGCCTAGGCAGAGTGAATTCCATCTGGAAGACGCCGTGGGGACACTGCATGGAGAAGACTTCTAAAGGTAAGAGAAGAACCAGCGTTGATTGGCAGAATGTATAGCATCCTGCCAATCAACGCTGGTTCTGCATCGAACCTTAAACTTCCTACAGCTAGTAGTGTTCGATCGAGTACGAGTATTTCGAATACTGTAGTATTCGATCGAACACCTACTCGATCGAACACTACTCGCTCATCTCTAATGGAGAGTAACCTCCTGGATCATATAGTTACATAGTAGATGAGGTTGGATGAAGACATCAGTCCATCAAGTCCAACCTATAACCCTACAATCTCTACAGTGTTGATCCAGGGGAAGGCAATAAACCCCATGAGGCTGATGTCAATTGCCCCATTTCATGATCAAACCCTACCACTGGCTAGAATATAGCTGTCATCGGCTGGTCATCAGTTACTCTCGGTCATTGAAAGTAGGTCAATGACCAATTTTCAATGGCCGAGATTAACAATTCTGAGCGGTATTTCATGATCCAAAAATGTCCTGAAGAGGACGCGTAATACAGAGGGGATGCTGAGATTTACAGTTTCAATGATTTGATTCAGTGTTTTCATTTACAACGTTTTTGAACTTCTTCCAGAATTCACTTAGAAAACCTGTGAATCCTGCTGCCCCCGGCCACAGCGCTGACTGACAGCCAAACCCTTTCCAAAAAAATAGATGTAGGCGGTGGATGCAGAACTAAATGGATTGCTCTACAAATTTCTGGATTGTTGACATGAAAATACTGAGTCAAATCATAGGCAACAATCTCGATCTCGGCATCTTCCCCGCTATTCTATACCCTTAGATAGGGTAACAACATGTCTTCTCGAAAGGGGTCTTTCTGCATTGGAGTTTGATATACGACAGGGAGCCTGTTATAGAGCAGGAAGGGCTGAGCACATTGTTATATAGACTCCGTATAACTCGTCATTCATTAATCTTAATCCTTGCTCATTTGGGGTTTACGAGTCCTATTAATGATTGACAACTTTCCTATATAATTATGCGCACAGACAATGAGTAGAGCGGCCCACTGGACTCTGCAAAACTACATTGAATGTCAACCCTTGCCAAGATCCACCATACTATTGCAGATGTCTGCCCTTTAAATACGGGGCCCACTTAGAAGGCGGTCTCATGCCCGCAATTGAAATCTTCTCCAATTGTTGGCGCTAGAGCCTCAAGATCCCCAAAAAGTCTAATAATACACTTACACTTGCCAATACTGAAGGGGTTTTTTTTGCAGCAGGAACCTTATCTACATCACAAACAGGATTACATCAGAAGATAACATCTCTATAGATAATACTACTGAATCATCATTACATTACTACTGACAATAGATGATGCCGCAGCTTATCTTCTCACCCTCAAAATCCGCCTCAAAATATGCCTGATAAAACGCCTCCCATTCATTTCAATGGGAGTCACTAGCAGTTTTTTCCTCTAGCGGCCTAGTTGGGAGCGTCTTCAGGCAATCCGCCTGAAGAATGAGCATGTCCATTCTTTTTGGACAACCGGTTCCCATTGAAATCAATGGGAGTCGTCTTTTTGGACAGGATTTTGAGGCAGATACGGCCTCAAAATCCTGACCAAAATATCCCATGTGAACTCAGCCTCAAATCCACGTCAAAATCTGGCTCAAAAAAACTCCTCCCATTGAATTCAAGGGCGAGCTGCCCTGTCTTGATGCGGATTCCGCAGTGGAATCTTCCGCAGTATCCGTGGTGCGACACCTCCCTCCCAACTAGGTCTATTCATTTGGGCCTAATCTGCACTGTACCGGCATCCAGTCAAGGCTAGCCATTGTTTGGACCGGGTTCTGATGCGGCCTTTACCTCAAAGTCCAGTCCAAAAAACCCCCATGTGAACCCGGCTTTACACAGACCTCAATGAGTTGGTTCCAGACCAGGACTATGCTTTAAAGCAGGGGTGCTCACACTTTTTCAGCATGTGAGCTACTTTATAAACTGACCAAGGGAAAAGATCTACTACTCACTTCTTGTGGGCGGGGGGCCGGGGCGAGCCTGTGGGCGGGGCCGAGCATGTTGGCGGGGCCGTGCATGTGGGCGGGGTCGGGTGGAGTGTGAGAGCAGGAGACAGTGGTGTTCTCTGGCCACTCAGGGATCCCCAGTGTCTGCTTGTTCACAGCGCAGGCTGAGAATTATCTCTGGACACTGGCAGGCTGGGGCTGCGGCAGCCCCACCTGCCATTTCTAATCTTAGTGTACCGTCACTCGGTCAAGGCGTTCGGTGCCAGGAAAAGGCTTCTCATAGCCATAATACACATAAATAAATGAATTTCCTGCACTCGAATTTATGCTTCCAAATACTGTGAACTTTTATTTACATCCGACAAAAGACGTTTCGGTCATATACAGACCTTCTTCAGTTTGTCGGTGGAGTATTGTGGAAGGTGGAAGCTTGGAATTTATCCAGGTCAGAAGGTGGAAGCTTGGAATGTGTCCAGGTCAGATGGGGTCCATCTGACCTGGACACATTCCAAGCTTCCACCTTCTGACCTGGATACATTCCAAGCTTCCACCTTCTGACCTGGATACATTCCAAGCTTCCACCTTCCACAATACTCCACCGACAAACTGAAGAAGGTCTGTATATGACCGAAACGTCTTTTGTCGGATGTAAATAAAAGTTCACAGTATTTGGAAGCATAAATTCGAGTGCAGGAAATTCATTTATTTAAGCCCCACCTGCCAGTGTCCGGAGATGACTCTCAGCCTGCACTGTGAACAAGCAGCACCCCGGCCCCCTCCATCCCTAAGAGCGGGGAGCGCGTCATCCCCCGGAGCTGCTGCTGCCTGGCCTGCAAGTTTCCGGAGTGCTTGTTCACAGCGCAGGCTGAGAGTCGACTCTCAGCCTGAACTGTGAACAAGCAGACACCGGGGATCCCTGGCTGCATCCCGCGATCGACCCGTACGTCCTTTGCGATCGACCGGTAGATCGCAATCTTCGTATTGGGCACCCCTGCTTTAAAGCCTATCAGTAAATGCCGTTAACCTAGCAGAGAAGAAGCTCAGGCAAGACGGCCGTCTCCATAATCATGGACAGAAAATTAGAATAAAAAAAAACTATAATCAGAAAACACAGATTTAAAAAAATTAAAAAATTGTTAGAAATAAATGTAAAAAATTGGTGAGACATTCCCTTTAATTTTTCCAGGCTAGAATGTTTCTATTATTTCAGAATATTACAATTTAATGCTATGAACCCATCGTGGCGATTACGAGTCATTTTCAGATCGAAGTCTTCTTTGTTACATTGTAATCTCTTACATGGCTACATCGAACCGTCGTACAGTTTAGATGATTTCAGGGGATTTAAAATTACAGATAATGGAATAATAAATGAATTTGTATCAATAGTCATGATGATAAAAAAAACATTCATTAAAAAGCTTCCAATGACCTAAATGGCTTCGCACTCTCAGACTTTTATGGGATTGTGTCTTGTGTGTTGCGGTTTCTTGTGTTCTACCATTTTGCTATCGATATAATGTGTTTGGTTCTCGAGCAGATAATACAGTGGGGCTCAGCGAATGGAATTCCCAAAGGTTTAGAAATGAACATAATGGAGGAGAATAATTTGTCTTTTTTTTTTTTCATCATGGTCTCATTTTCCAGAATTGAAAAAGGAAACTATTGGGAATTTGTATAATATTGTAATAAATGTGGGTTTAGATTTCGAGCTGTATGCGTGATAAAGTTGTGCTGTTAGATGACAGTTCTTATTATCAATGGCCTGTTCTCGGCGGCTCTGCATAAAAAGGATTAATTATTTTTTTACCGGAATTGTGTTGTAATTTGTATCGGATTTCCACCCATTTCCAATGAGAAATTTTTACATTCCGAGAAATAAATTCATAACGCGTTGATCTAGACACCTATTACTAAGAACTCCTGGCCAAAGTAGACGATTTATCTAAAACCACTTACTTAACGTCATTGAATTGTCATCTCTTTTCAACAACTGATTTATACTTTATTTAGACTGATTTGTCACCCCCCACACACACTGCCTCGATGATAATCATCTGTTATGATGTCCTTCTCCCGACACGACTGTGCATTGCAAGGGCAGCCCATGGATACTAATGAAGCTCATGTAATGCGTTAATTCCCCTGCGGAGGCACTGTAGGGAAATTAGACAGTTAGTGGTTATGGATTTCATCACTGGGGTTCCCAGCAATGGGATGCTCTGTAAGGAACATTTTCTGTAATAAAAAGTGATTATGCAAAGTGGACCAACTTTGTGGGTTTATCTAACCCAATGGGTCACTAAATGCAAAGACAGGAGATGGTATAAAATAACAAAATGGCATTATTTGCCTGTTGATTCTCTCATTGCTGCTATGGTGCTCCATGTTTGTTTGTTTAAAGGGATCCTATTAGAATCCCTTTTTTTCTAAATAACACGTAGACTTAAGAAAGGTTATTCTTCTCCTATCTTTACATGTCTTCTCCGCGCTGCCGTTCGGTAGATATTCAGTTTTCTGTCTTTATACAAATGAGTTCTTTCGCAGCACTGGGGGCGGTCCCCAGCACTCAAACAGCACTGGGGGCGGCCCCAATGCTGCGAGAGAACTCTCCAGTGCCACCTCCATCTTCTTCAGGAACCGACCTCTACACTTGGTCTTCCGGCCTGGCTTTCAATCTTCTACGCATGAGCCGACTGCACCTGCGTATGGCCATTTCTTTGCGGCCGTTTACTTAAAGAGCTTGTGTAAGCGGCCACAAAAAAATGGCCACACGCAGGTCCAGTTGGCTCAGCCCGAGGCCCGCTGGCAGAGTCGACTGCTAGAATTATCTCACAGCATTGGGGACGCCTCCCATGCTGTTTGAGTGCTGGGGACCTCCCCCAGTGCTGCGAGAGAACTATTTTGCATAAAGACAGAAAACGGAATATCTACTGAATGGTGGCCCAGAGAAGACATCTAAAGGTAGGAGAAGAATAGCCTTTCTTAAGGCTATTCCTACGTGTTAGAAAAAAAGGGATTCTAATGATAGGATCCCTTTAAGGGTGCATTCACACTGAGTAAACGCTAGCTTATTTTGTAGAGTAAAATTACACTTGTAAATTTTGCTATCCCATTGACTTCAATGATATTTTTTTACAAGTGTAAAAATACGCCTGTAAAAAATACGCCTGTAAAAATACGCCTGTAAAAATACGCCTGTAAAATGTCATTGAAGTCAATGGGATAGCAAAATTTACAAGTGTAATTTTACTTTACAAAATAAGCTAGCGTTTACTCAGTGTGAATGCACCCTTAGGCTAAGGCACCACACAGCTGGCCACAATGGTTTTCTCTTTGGCCTATACCTATAGGGAAACCACCGGCATTTTCGTAGGTATAAGGGTGCATTCACACGGAGTAAAATGGAGTGTAATTTGGAGCGTTTACGGAGCGTTTACGGAGCGTATACGGAGCGTTTATGGAGCGTTTACGTAAACGCTCCGTAAACGCTCCATATACGCTCCGTAAACGCTCCAAATTACACTCCATTTTACTCCGTGTGAATGCACCCTAACTGTCAACAGTTTTGGAAATCACAGTGTGTCTATTGCACATATTTTTCCACAATGTGTGAATGGGAATCACTAAACTGTAGGGGACTGTAAAATGTCGCCGTTTACTCTAACCTAAAGGGGTGTTCCCATAAATTTGTAGACAATAACAAATATAAATAATTAAATATAACTAATTAAATATAAATAATTAAAAATTTTGCAAAGTTTTAAAGTACCTTTTTCTCCACGTTTTTTGAACAGAAACTAAGCAGAAACCACATGGACCCCATTATAGTCTATGGGTCCGTGAGTTTCCTTAGGTAACCACTTTTTATGCAGAGCACTTTTATCCCTAAGTGGACTCCCCAAACGGAAAACCATGCACAGATGTGAACTGGGCCTTAATGACTTATCAGGATAGGTCATCAGTATCAGATTGGTGGAGTTCTGACACCTGGCACCCCCATGTTCGGCAAAAGCCATGGTGCTGGGAGTAAGGCTGAGTTCACATGGAGTTTTTTGGACTGGATTTTGATGCGGAGGCCGCCTCAGAATCTGGCTCCAAAAAACGCCTCCCGCAGTGCATCGGCATCCAGTTGTGGCATTCCGCTCTGGATTAGGCCCAAATGAATGGGCCTAGTCGGGAGGGAGTCTCACGCCGTGAACATTGCACGGATTCAGCTGCGGAATCTGCGTCAAGATAGGTCAGCTCGCTTCTTTTTTCCACGAGCGGGACAAAATCCCCTAGCGGTAAAAAGAACTGAACGGCTCCCATTGAAGTCAATGGGAGGTGGTTTTTCCACGTCAAAATCCATTCCAAAAAACTCTGTGTGAACTCAGCCCAACAGAGTATATGGACCAAGTGGTATCCAGCTCTGTCCACTGTGTAATGACTGGTACATTGTTCTTGATACTCCTTATACTATGTGAATGAATTTTAAGGGATTCTACCATTAAAAATCTTTTTTCTGTGGCTAACACGTCGGAATAGACTTTAGAAAGGCTATTCGTCTCTTACCTTTAGATGGGATCTCCGCCGCGCCGTTCCTTAGTAATACCGGTTTTTACCGGTATGTAAATTAGTTCTCTGGCAGCGATGGGGGTGGGCCCCAGCGCTGAAAATGCGATGAGGGCGTCCCCACCGCTGCCCGAGAACAGGATCCTGCGCCACCTCTGTCTTCTGCTGGATCCTCCCCTTCTTTCTTCGGTGGCTTCACCTCTGTCGGCTCTGACACTAGTAGAGCCGAATGTGCATGCGCGCAATTGCGGCCTCGGAACTATGGCCACGCATGCGCATTCGGCTCTACTAGTGTCAGAGCCGACAGAGGTGAAGCCACCGAAAAAAGAAGGGGAGGATCCAGCAGAAGACAGAGGCGGCGCAGGATCCTGTTCTCGGGCAACGGTGGGGACGCCCTCATCGCATTTTCAGCACTGGGGCCCGCCCCCATCGCTGCCAGAGAACTAATTTACATACCAGTAAAAACCGGTATTACTAAGGAACGGCGCAGCGGAGATCCCATCTAAAGGTAAGAGACGAACAGCCTTTCTAAAGACTATTCCGACGTCTTATCTACAAAAAAAGAGGTTTTAATGGTAGAATCCCTTTAAGATGTAAAGGCAGGAAATGGCGTTGGCTTAGACAAAAAAAAAAAATCCCCAGTATAATACAATAGAACCTATCTGTATTCTACGTCTAATATGTTATGTTTTCCTTTTCTTTTAGTGAATGAATGGCTTCTCAAGTGAAGAAAATAGTCAATCTCCTGCGGACTGTCGGTAGAGCGCCTGCTGCCCAGGAAAGTCATACCTTGCTCCAGGCCTCATTCACTTTTCTCGGACTTCTACTTCATTAACTGTATCCATCCCGCGTGAAAGTATGGCAGCAAAAAAAAGAAAAAAAAAGAATAAAAAAAAAAAAAGAAAGAAAACAAGAACACTATAACAAACATTCAAAAACTCCATAAAACTTGTCTCCGATGGCGAGACGCCTCTAGTACGGTTTCCGTGAATTTACAAGCTACCCAGTGGAAGACTTTGTTGGCCTTTGTATATATATCTATGGCTTTCTTTCTATAAAGTTGCTTTGAACACTTTCCGAGTGGATCCATAACCTCATTCCACGACTGTTGGGAGTCCCTTCGTACTGCTTTATCGTACCCGCATACTGGAATATCCAAGTGAAGAAGAAGAAACTCGGAAGAAACCCGTCTTAAAGGCTGCTGTCGTTCCTTTAACTCCATAATGAACCGAGATGTCGAGCGATATATGTATAATATATAAATATATATTATTAAAGAGTATAAATACATTAAATGAAATTATTTCTTCTCCGATAGTTCCCGAAACGAAAAGAGATTTTGGAAGTTTCATCCTTTCTGTTTATTCTGTACGTGTTCTGCCATCTTTAGATTATTATTTTCTGCCACCTTCTAGACATTCTTTCTATTTTTACGGCTGTCTCCTCCATCGGTTCCACCATCTTTTTCAGCTTCATATCTGATTTATTCCTATGAACAAAGCTTCAGCTTAAGCCGCAGAAGTTAAATGAAATTTCCAGGCTCGGTCTCTGTTCCCTCTTCTTCTTTTTTTTTCTTTTCATTTCACTTGAGTAAAATTGAATACGATCTTCACTTTTTCTAAGACTACTCATTAATTGTGTTTGGTTACTGTCAGCATCTCAATAAATGTTAATAAAATATTGTCTAAATTATTAGAATGGCTTTATTTTACCGGAAGCGCCATGGATGTTCTACGTGGAAATATTAAGCACGTAACTTTTTGGAATATTGATTTATAGTTGTCAGATATAAATTGTAGAAATCTCACAGGGTGAGGGATTTGTACTTTTTTGAGAAGGCCCGTGCGTTCTTACTAGCAGCTATTAAAGGGATTCTACCATTAGGGTGCATTCAGACTACGTAACGCCGGGCGTGTATGAGAGCCGTACACGCCGGCATTACGGCAGACTGCCGAACACTTCCCATTCACTTCAATGGGAGCGTTCGTAACAGCGGCGTTTACGAGCGCTCCCATTGAAGTGAATGGGAAGTGTTCGGCAGTCTGCCGTAATGCCGGCGTGTACGGCTCTCATACACGCCCGGCGTTACGTAGTCTGAATGCACCCTATGGCTGTATTCACACAGAGTAACGCCAGGCGTTTTTTGTGTGTTTTTTGCACATAGCGCCGCGTTAACGCCGCGTTAACGCCAGGCAACGCCACCGCAAAATAGCGCAGCGTTAACGCGGCGTACACACGGCGTTAATGCGGCGCTACGCGGCGTTAACGCGGCGCTATGTGCAAAAAGCACACAAAAAACGCCTGGCGTTACTCTGTGTGAATACAGCCTAAGAAAGGCTATTCGTCTCCTACGTTTAGACGTGGTCTCCGCCACACCGTTCCATAGAAATACCGGTTTTAACCGGTATGCAAATGAGCTCTCCGCAGCAATGAGGGCGGGCCCCAGTGCTGAAAGGCCGATGAGCGCATCCCCGTTGCTGCCTGAGAGCTCTTTCCTGCGCCGCCTCCTTCTTCTGCAGCAACTCCGCCTCTTCTGGCTTCTCTTGCTCTTGTAGTTCTATACAGCAGCATAGAGAGGCCACCCCAAAATGGCCACTGGCTGGCTCCTGTATTGAACTGCAAGAGTGGCTAGCCAAAAATGGCCGCCGGCCAACAGCCATTTTTGGGTAGCCACTCTTGCAGTTCAATACAGGAGCCGGCCGGCAGCCATTTTGGGGTAGCCGCTCTTGCAGTTCAATACAGGAGCCGGCCGGCGGCCATTTTGAAGTGGCCGCTCTTGCAGTTCAATACAGTAGCTGGCCGGCGGCCATTTTGGGGTGGCCTCTCTATGCTCCTGTATAGAACTACAAGAGCAAGAGAAGCCAGAAGAGGCGGGGTTGCTACAGAAGAAGGAGGCGGCGCAGGAAAGAGCTCTCGGGCAGCAATGGGGATGTGCTCATCGGTGTTTCAGTGCTGGGGCCCGCCCTCATTGCTGCCCTCATTTGCATACCAGTTAAAACCGGTATTTCTATGGAACGGCACGGCGGAGACCACGTCTAAAGGTAGGAGACGAATAGCCTTTCTTAAGGCTATTCCGACGTGTTCATTAGAAAAAAAGGTAGTTTAATGGTAGAATCCCTTTAAGGGAATCAATCAGTAGATTTTAGGCCTCGTTTACATCTGTGTCAGTAATCTGTTCGGGGAGTCCCCGAATGGACTACCGAAAGCATGTGCAAGCAGTGTGCAGTGGAAGCACATGGATCCCCATAGACTACGCAGGGAACATGCGGACAGGAAAGTAGATTGTGAAGTACTTTCCTGTCCGCATGTTCCCTGTGGAGATCTCACGTCACGCACACGGAACCCATTACAGTCTATGGGGATCCATGTGCTTCCACTGCAAACCGCTTGCAAATGCGTTCGGTAGTCCGCATGACTCGTGCAGAGATCTCGTAGCAAGCACACAGACCCCATTATAGTGTATGGTGTCCGTGTGCTTTCATTGCACACCGCTTGCAAATGCGTTCGGTAGTCCGTTCGGGGGATCCCCATTTAGACTCCCCGAACGGATTACCAAACGCAGATGTGAACCAAGGGTTAGCCTACCAAACCATCAAACTAAGAGTAGATTTGCACAGAAGAATTTGGAGAGACGGTTTCATCCTTAAAAATCTGCGCCAAAAATGTCCTCATGGAATCTCTGCAGAAAGCCAAGGCTGAGCCTTGGGTTTTGCCATGGCTTTGCATGCGTGATAGCACTCATACGATTGGGCTAAAGGGTATGAGGCTACTCGCCGCACTTTCAACAGTAATTGCCATGAAAACCATGGAAAGATCTGGCATGGTTAGAGTTGAGCACACTGGCTCATAAGAAATTAAATTCATTTGCAATTTTACCAAAATTTTTGGTTTTGTTTTAGACAGTGTTAGGGAACCCTGGGATGGGACACAACAGACAGTGAGCCCTAAGCTGACGCCCCCAACTGCCCCTTCCTATTGCCAGGCCCTATCCTACGTAATAGGCGGCAACCACGAAGACAGTCCCTCCCTGAATATGTGAAACACAAAACGCAGACAAGACGAACAACAACGGGATGTCAGCTAGCCAAGGGTCAGTAACAGTCGAGCGATGCAGTGCCAAATCGGAGTCCAAAGAATAGTCAATGAGGAAAGCCAAAGGTCAAGGATAATAGTTTAAGCAAAATAGGGACAGTAAAGAGCAAGTATGCACACAGCAATAGCAAGCACTGGTGTGAATAGGAGCCAAAGCTAAATAGAGAGGAAGATCCCGCCCATGGAGTTGACAGGAAGGCAGCTGTCAATTACAGGGCAAGGCCAGATTAACCATTAGAGGAGCAGAGAAAACTGAAGGTGAAGGAGATGGGTGTGGTGGAAAATCAATTACCAAGGTGAAAGAATAGGGCAATGTTCAGACAGTGCAAGGAGAACCCAACGGAATAAATAACAACCAAACACATCTCCTGCGCCGCAGCATGTGGCCGGATGATGACGCCAAAGCCCGGATGGGCAAAGATGTTACAGGTTTGGTCAAATACAACATTTCTTGGGTTTCCAACCCCCAAATTTCTTAAGACTCCATAGTATAATAAGTTGAGACCCAGTGGAAGGGCAGAAATATAATAAATACTAATTTTCACCTACAGTCATCTCCCCTCTGATTCCTTGCTGTCCTCTCCAGTTGTCTTCTAGCCTCTTTTGGATTCCTGGGTGATATCGTGGGCACCGCGGAGTCATTGTGGCTCAATCACATGTCTTAGGATTTCCCCGTGGCATGTGGGGAGTGCCGACATTATGACACTTCCATTAAAGGATCATGTTGTCAGCAGTCCTCCGGGTCCCAAGGAAGCACCAGACACTAAAAAGGAGTCCGGGAGAGCTGAGGGAAAGGGAGCATAAGTGTTTTTTTTTTATGTGCCTGCACCTCCCTGGGCCTCCACTTATTATACTCTGCGGTCTAAAGACCACTGTTCAGATTGAATATGTTTGGTTCAAAACAAAACAGGCAGGCAAAATCTTGTTCAGGTCGCCCATCTCTAGGTAGACAATACATACTAGGCAAGTAACTTTTTTGGAATATTGATTTATAGAGATGAGCGAACACCAAAATGTTCGAGGTTCGAAATCCGATTCGAACAGTGCTATACAGTCGGCCAATCAACGCTGGTTCTTCTCCTACCTTTAGAAGTCTTCTCCGTGCAGCTTCCCTGCGGCATCTTCCGGCTCTGAATTCACTCTGCCAAGGCCCGATGCCTGGCAGAGTGAATTCAGAGCCGGAAGACGCCACGGGGACGCCGCACGGAGAAGACTTCTCAGAGGATCCAGCCCGACCCTCACTCGTGGACTTGGTAAGTGTAATTTGATCGAACGTTGCCTACCCCTGAAACGAGCATTTTCCCCCCATAGACTATAATGGGGTTCGATATTTGATTTGAGTAGTCGAATATTGAGGGGCTACTCGAAACGAATATCGAACCTCGAACATTTTACTGTTCACTCATCTCTAATTATAAATAGGTATGTTTAATCTTGGCCATTTTAAAAACAATGAGAGTGAATCAGTCTATTCACATGTCCATTTTTTGATGGCCCATTTTGACAGTCACATGGCCCACATTGAAGCCAATAGGTCCATTTTTAACATCCAAGAAATGGGTCTTCATTTGCCATAAATGGATCAGTGGGCAGAGTAAAAAAAAAAATCATCACATCCTGATAAGAAAACAGCTAAGAAGTCACAGGTCAGATAAAGACCTTTGTCAAATTTTATAATATAAAAGACCATGGGAAAAAAAAATGAAAAATTGTGTAGATTTAAATTTTTTGCAAAAATTTGGTGAAATGGATAACTTGCATTATCCCACATGAAAAATGTGTTGCTCTCTGTACAACGATGGATTTATGGCTATACAAAAATATCCGATAAAGGGTGTATTGTGCATGGACTCTGTTGAGTAGATAGAGACTGCTATTCTGTCTCTTAAACACAGTACACACAGAGAAGGAGAGATTGTGTTCTCTAATCCATCTGTAGCACAAACACATTTGCTCCAGCAGCAGCATGGAGGACATGATATAATAGTACTGAGGAGAAAAGCGGTAAATTCAGCAATGAGGTGAGATAAAACACTTTCTAGAAGCTGCAGAAATTGCTGTGTGTTTCCCTCTCTATCGGCACCCTCCTTTCCATAAACTTCTAAATACAACAGCTGTAACCGGATTCCTAAGTGAGCGGTAAATTCATCTTTATCTCTGCTTTAGCAAAGACGGATTTGAATTGAGAGTGAGACATTGGAGTAGGAGGTAGGGGAGGAGTCTGATAAATGGAGTCATTTACCTGATATGTTTTGTATTTGTCGCTCTTGGTTCTTACCTTAAACTTGACTCAATGTGATTTGATTACCTTAACTATTCTTTGGATTTATAAAGAGGAACTTTCATCACCTCCACCAAATTCTAGTTTTTAGCATCTGCTAATAGTTACTGTTCCACTGGCTCCAGCACAGTTGGAAGTTTCTCTCTAGTCCCCATCCTTCTAAAGCAATAAAGGCAGATAGTTCTGATGTGCTATTTAATGCTCTGTAATGTCAATTGGGTGGTGTCAGGAAGGGGTGTGATTCAGAGCTCCAATCAGAGGAAGACAGTGTCAGAAGTCAGAATCACATGCCCCTGCCTGACACCACCCACCTGACATCACAGAGATTAAATAGTAGTTCAGACACCAAAACTAACAACATTGATTGCTCAGGAATGGTGGGGGCTAGACAAAAAATCCCAACTGTGCCAGAATCAGTGGATTAAAAGAGTTGGACTTGTTGGAGGTGGTGAAAGGTCCTCTTCAACTATACTAAAGTCTGATCCAGTATGATCCTCTTTACTTGACCAGAGGTTTGTCTAACTATTCTTATATTTGCTCCATGGTACAACATCCTGCTTCTGCCTAAACTCCATTACTTCTTTGTCTTGTGTGCTTACATTTTTGTCTACAATATTGCATATTAGTTTCTGTTCTGTTAATGATGCCCTGGTATTCTATCACTGGTACATTCTAGGGATAAGTAAGCCCAAGCAAGCCAGTTTCAGTAATAGGGTTTACCACTCAGTAATTATTATTACCTTGCAGGTGCAGAAAATAGTATGCTCATCTTACTTCGCCTCTCAGGGTCTCTTCAATGGGATACATCCTTCCCTGGCCTCTTGGGTGATGTCAGTGGACTTGGGGGACCATTGAAGTCTGTGACTGGGCCTTAGCAGTCAGGTGCAGCATATCAACTTCATGACCAAACCGCAACTTACAGGCAAATATTTGCAAGACAAATCTCGAGAGGTTCACCCAACCCCAGTAGATTCCAATATTGACTTCCAATTGTTGTTGCCATATCTACAATACCTCCAATCGATTACCTTTTTCTCTGGTTCTCCTCCACCAAGAGTCCCATACTGGACTAAGTTATGGCATCAAGTGGAGCACCTACAACGTAAAAGGCAGTCACGCATCGTTTAGGTCAATTGTGCCATATGATGCTTCAATGTATCACAGGAACAAGATTGTTTGTTACTAGAGATGAGCGAGTAGTACTCGAAATATACTACAGTATTCAAAATATTCGTACTCGATCGAGTACCACTCACTGTTCAAATGTAAAAGCTTGATGTAGAACCAGCATTGATTGGCCGAATGCTATACAGTCGGCCAATCAACGCTGGTTCTTCTCCTACCTTTAGAAGTCTTCTCCGTGCAGCTTCCCCGTGGCGTCTTCCGGCTCTTCATTCACTCTGCCAGGCATCGGGCCTGGGCAGAGCCGACTGCGCATGTCCGCTTGTAGTGCGGGCATGTGCAGTCGGCTATGCCCAGGCCTGATGCCTGGCAGAGTGAATAAAGAGCCGGAAGACACCGCAAGGACACTGCAAGGAGAAGACTGCTCGGAGAATCCAGCCCGACCCTCACTCGTGGACTTGGTGAGTATAATTTGATCGAACATTGCCTACCCCTGAAACGAGCATTTTCCCCCCATAGACTATAATAGGGTTCGATATTCGATTCGAGTAGTCGAATATTGAGGGGCTACTCAAAACGAATATCGAACCTCAAACATTTTACTGTTCGCTCATCTCTAATTCTTACCAATACATTGTTCATAGTTGGATGAAGCAAAAATGAAGAAACAATTATATAAATGAACCAGTTGCAACTTCACACAACCTGCCGGTAGAAGATGTAGTGACATAATGACATGCCATATCTATAAGGTGACAAAGGTTCGCGAAAGGTGAACGGGCGAAAGAAAGTGAACTTCACTGTGTTGACTTGTTCTTCAGGAGTCCTTCATTTCCTGCACAAAAATCAGCTGAACAGACCGGCATATGCTATCTGGATCAATTCAGTAAATGAGTTTATTAAAATCAGTCCCAAAAGAAGGAGGTTTTAGGAGCACAGAGGGCTACAGGGGTTTGGTCCAGAACTCAATTATAACAGCCCACTGCCAGCAGGATAAAAGGGATTTAGAAATTTGCATTCGCTCAAATTATCTCATAGAGTCTCGGGCTTTTAAAGGGAACATGTCACTGAAGTTCAACTCATTAAACCAACGCCATGGTGTAAGGGCACGGGCCGACATTTAGGGGGTTTGATGCAATTTTTGATGGCAAAGTGTAGATCATAATGGAGAAGAAATCATAGACTGTATATGGTACAATTCAATACTAGTTTTGGCTTCAAGAACTGCATGGACATGCTATATGTGGAAACAGAACCTTAAGTGCTTGTTGTTTTCTTAAAGGGTTCTTCCGCTGATAAAACCCCTTTTTATAAATGAATAGTCCAGGTGAATAGAAGAAACTTTGTAATATATCTTATTAAAGAAATCTGTTTCCTTCTCCACTTGTTAGGTTGCTCTCCTGCTCCTCATCTTCACTCAGACTGTTTGTTTATACAGAGTCATCCTAATACTGACCTAGTGATGGATTCCCCTGAAATTCAAGCTTTCAACAGTAATGGACAGATGATGGGTCCTCTTTCTTTTTGGCTACTAAGTCAGCACTTCTATATATGTTTCATATAGGTCTTTGTTTTATTATATAGCGAGATATAATCTCTTTCCTACCCGTATAACTATATACACAGTCCAGTCATATTAATGTGAGCACCACCTACTTTTGACGTCAATGTCAAATAACCAGTCGCAGAAGGCACGTGTCATCAGCCATCTGGGTGCACTCATCATTGTGGAAGGCACAAAGGATCAACACAAGTATGCATCTATCCTTGCGGACCATGTTCACCCCTACATGTGAATTGTTTTTCCTCAGGATGATGGCATCTACCAGCAGGACAATGCGACGTGTCATAAAGCTCGCAGTGTACGTGCGTGGTTGGAGGAGCACCAGGATGAGTTTACCGTACTCCCTTGACCAGCAAATTCCCCGGACTTGGACTCAATCGAGAATCTGTGGGACCTCCTCGATCGGGTTGTTCGCGCCATGGACGCTCAACCACGTAACCTAGCGCAGCTGGCCACGGCACTGGAGTCGGCATGGCTCAACATCCCAGTGACATCATCACAACATCCCCTCTCTTCCTGCACGTCTCGCAGCGGTCCGCTCTGCCAAAGGGGGTGATTCTGGATTTTGACAGGTGTCACATTAATGGGACTGGACTGAGTATTAGATTTTTTTTTTTAATGGAATTTTTTAGGGGGATATTGTCACTCCATAGGGAGAGACCTCCATTTAGGTGTGTGGAGTCTTATTAAGCCATTAGCACTCCACTGTGCAAGGGAACATGGGAAGAATATGCAAGTCTGTCTTCCATGATGTAATTAGGAAGTCAGTGCCTCAGTCATGCAGTCCAATAGAGGGCGCTCCCTGAGGATATGCAAGTCTGTCTTCCATGATGTAATTAGGAAGACAGCCTCAGTCATGCAGTCCAATAGAGGGCGCTCCCTTTAACATCATGCCCGACCTTCCCAGAGGCCTTTGTTTGCAATGATGTGGGATTTGACTTCCTAATTACATCATGGAAGACAGATTTGCAAATTCTTCCCATGGAATTTTTTAATGATTTATTATTCGGACCAGAGCCCAGAGTGAAGCTCCTTCCTTTCTTAACTTTTTGTTGGTGTTTTAACCATTTCCGTTTATGGAGCTTTCGTATATCATTGTTGCGTTTCATTTTTTTACTATCTGGCTACTCTCTCCTAGGTCTCCGAACGCTGTACATTACTTTCCATAGAAAATAATAATTTTGGGATAAGTGAGCAGAAACATTGTCCAGTTTTCTTTTTCTTATTGTAACAGACTATAGGACTTTCACATTCTTAGGACTGTTCGGTGTCACTTCTGACCATGATACTGACATTTGTTATTCTATACAATACACTGGGAAGCTGAAAAATGCAGAGTGAGGTGGAATTGAAGAAAAAGAGCGATTGTGCAACTTTCTTGCAGGCTCTGTTTTTACGGCATTCACTCTGCAGCGAAAATGACATGTCACCTGTATTCCATATTTCGGTACGATTCCAGGGATACCATATTTATATGGTTTTATGTACATTTTAACCCCTTAACATAGCTGTCACCAAACAAGAGGAAGATGAGACTCCACGGACTGTTATACCTACCACTCACCCACCCAAATCCAACTCCCCCCCCAACACACACACTTTACTAGCTTTGGCAATGCCAAATATCTATTCAGACGTGCCAATAAAGCTTGTTTGATTTGATTTGAGCTACATAGTAGATGAGCTTGGATGAAAACATCAGTCCATCAAGTCCAACCTATAACCCTACAATCCCCTACAGCTTTGATCCAGTGTTGAACCCCATGAGGTTCATGCCAAATGCCACATTTCAGGGGAAAAAAATCCTTTCCAACTCCAATCTGGCAAAAATCTAAAACTTTGCAAACAAATTTTTTTTCTAAAAGTTGACATGTTCTAACAAACGTAACTTTTTTTCATTTCCATTTATGGAGATGCATAGGGCGTCTTTTCTTGCGGGGCCAAGTGTACTTCTTAGATATACCCTTTTGGGAATGTCTATTGCTTTGATTAATTTTTATTCAAATTTTTATTCAAAGGGAAACAGCGTAAAAATGGCGGTTCGACACTTTTGACTTCTTTTTCCCGCTACGGTGTTTACCGTCCGGGAAAAAATATTTTTATAAGTTTGTAGACCGGGCGTTTTCAAAAGGGGATACCGAGCTGATCCTGGTGTAGTATATCAAGATCGGTGGTGGAGGAGGAAAGGACAGACAAATGTCTGCTCACCTTTAGGGGTTGTGAGGCAGTCACAACAACCCAAGAGCGCCAACACACATAATGTCAATCCCAGGAAAATGGAAGTCAGGTGGAAGGGCAGCAGCTGATGAACGTCTCAGGGACATAGGTAGCGCCGCACCTTCCATGAGGCGACCTGAAGCGACCGCTTCAGGCGACGCTATGCCAGGGCCCTGGGGAGGGTGGCATTTTTGCTGACCTAAGCCAGTCCAGGACAGCGGCAGAAACCCACGGTTCACCCCTGTAGGTAGACCTACAGGAAATGGACCAATATTCGATGTGCTTAACAAGCTGTCCTGGACTGGCTTGGGTCACCATCACTGAGCGGTGGATTGGGGAGGCCGCTGGAGCAGCACTGCTCCAGCGGCCGCCCCTCACACTCAGGCAGAGAGCAGGTCCTCTCCCTGCCTGCTAAAGACGCTCGCTCCGCTTGGCCCTGCCCCCTCCGCTCGGCCCCGCCCCCTTCCGCTCGGCCTTGCTCCCTTCTGCTCCGCCCCCTCCTCGGGGGGGCGGCTTTCTGACGTCCGCCTCAGGCGGCAGAAACCCATGGTTCACCCCTGTAGGTAGACCTACAGGAAATGGACCAAACCCGATCAGGAATCAGAACAGAGAACAGTTTTCACCCAACACTTATGAAATTGCTTCTTTATTGCGATATGAGATGTGATTACAACACAACACGTTTTAGACCCATTCGGTCCTTTATCAAGCGCACAGTTTAAGAAGTGTGTATCTACTTCTGACTAGCTGCTTGTGTTAATGCTGATGGGATGTTAGTCATACACAGTAAGCAGTTTTCCTTTTTTTCTGTGTCTTTTTCTTCGATCCCTGTATTTTAAGTGCAGTGTCTCTGGATCTCCTATATTATGGTATCTTGAGCTTTTCTCAGCCGTTTGTTATTTTACAGTTACTCCTGGCATGTAAAAAAACAACAAAAAAAAACCAGTAGTAGTAATAGAGATGAGCGAGTAGTATTCAATCGAATACCTCCCCGCCATAGGTATGCGTGTAAGCGGCACAACACCAAGGGGTTAAACGCATTGAATATTCGATGTGCTTAACCCCTTGGTGTTCGGCCGCTTACACGCATAGCTACGGGGAAGTACTCGATCGAATACTACTCGCTCATCTCTAGTAATAAAGGATAGGGTAGGAGGCAGATTGTACAAGCCTCCTGTCATAATGGGGTATTAGCATGAAAAAAAAACAACAAGACCCTGCAGAAATTTCACTTCTGATAAAAGCACAGGTACCCTTTAAGTCACTTACACCCTGGCGCTGTCGCTGTAGTATTGTCTTGTGCCGCCGAGCAGCAGTGGAATCCAGAAATAGGAATTATTGTTATTGGGTAGAAAACATAAATGAGCAAAAGACAATAATTATACAGAGAAAATAAGCAGTGAATGAATCCAGATTAAAATAAAAGAAGCGTCTGGTACATTCCATACAATTATTTTTTGACCCAGATTAAGAACAAAAAGTGGGCTTTGTGTACAAGAGCAGGAATCTGTATATATTCTGCAACTATGAACTTCAAAGTGCCGTTAATAACATAATACACGCCCGGCCTGGTAGACACCAAGTAAGAACATTATATATTAGCAATTTTTATATGACTTTTTTTTTTTTTTTTTTGCTAAAACAACACTGCCATCTAGTGGTAACACTGAGCTAGGACACCCAATTATTTTTATTAATTTTTTTGTGTGTGTGTGTTTTTATTGCCTTATTATACAGGGACAGGTTACTAAACCAGTTCCCAGGCTATTGCAGCAAGTCGCAATATTAGAGGGAGGCATACCTCACAACTTTTGAAGAACTGAAAGAGGGACAAAATGTGCGGTGCACTACGCGTGCCGTGGCAAATTTAGCCCCGCCCACTTTTGTGTTGACTCCGCCCACTCGTTAATTTTCTATGTGCCTGCACACAGTATAATCCTCCTACAGTCACCCGTAAATTATATGTCCCCCCTCTATCCCTCCCCCAGTTTCATAAACACCCTTCATCTGCCCCCAGTTTCACGTCCCCCTTCCATCTCTCCCCCAGATTCATGTCCCCCCATCTCTGCCCCCAGATCCATGTCCCTCCATCTCTGCCCCCAGATTCATGTCCCCCCTCCATCTCTGCCCCCAGATTCATGTCCCCCCTCCATCTCTGCCCCCAGATTCATGTCCCCCCTCCATCTCTGCCCCCAGATTCATGTCCCTCCTCCATCTCTGCCCCCAGATTCACGTCCCTCCATCTCTGCCCCCAGATTCCTGTCCCTCCATCTCTTCCCCCAGATTCATGTCCCCCCTCCATCTCTGCCCCCAGATTCATGTTCCCCCATCTCTGCCCCCAGATTCATGTTCTCTCGATCTCTGCCCCCAGATTCATGTCCCTCCATCTCTGCCCCCAGATTCATGTCCCTCCATCTCTGCCCCCAGATTCATGTCCCTCCATCTCTGCCCCCAGATTCATGTCCCTCCATCTCTGCCCCCAGATTCATGTCCCCTCCATCTCTGCCCCCAGATTCATGTCCCTCATCTCTGCCCCCAGTTTCATGTCCCTCCATCTCTGCCCCCAGTTTCATGTCCCTCCATCTCTGCCCCCAGATTCATGTCTCCACATCTCTGCCCCCAGTGTCATGCCGTCCTCTCCTTCATCTGCCCCCAGTTTCACGTTCCACATTACACTTACCTTCTCCTCCGCTCCCTCGCAGCTCTCTGCGCGCCTCTCTCACTGACACATATGCGGCTGAAGCGAGGAGCTGACCTGTGTCAGCTCCTCGCTTCGCCGCTGCTGCCGGCTACTGGCTTGTAGACGCGATCATCTCATTGCGTCTACAAGCCAGTAGCCGGCGGCAGTGGTGAAGCGAGTAGCTGACACAGGTCAGCTCCTCGCTTCAGCCGCTGCCGCATATGTGTCAGCGAGAGAGGCGCGCAGCGGCGAAGCGAGGAGCTGACCTGTGTCAGCTCCTTGCTTCAGCCGCATATGTGTTCAACTCAGATCTGCATCCTCTGGACGCAGAGCTGAGTTGAAATCGGGACATACCTCCCTCCAACCGGGACCGCGGGACATGTCACCAAAATCGTGAATGTCCTGCGGAAATCGGGACGGTTGGGTGGTATGGGGAGGTTGCATGAATACAAAATGCTAGGAAACATCCTTTATCATTTGGGTGAGGGGATATACAGTTTTATGGCGCAAGTCGGACTAGTACATTTAGTGCATGACATTGGCATCACATCTACACATGATTTTCATCAAATATGCAGGGGTTCAACACCAAGGATGACGACCGATCAGCTGTTCTCAGAACCGGAATCAGACAGTATACAGAGCCAGGAGCGGACAGCGCTGTACAATATGCATTAGGCCTGGTTCACATTTGCATTCGGTAATCCGTTTGAGGGGTCCGCATGGGGACCCCCATGAATGGACTACCGAACGCATTGGCAAGCAGTGCGCAGTGAACGCACACGGACCCCATAGACTATAACGGGGTCCATATGCTTTCCGCACAGTCTCTGCACGGAACATGCGGAGAAGAAAGTATTTCACAATCCATTTTCTGTCCGCATGACTCGTGAGGAGACCGCGTGCAAAGCACACAGTCCCCATGGGGTCCACGTGCTTTCACTTGCCAATGCGTTCGGTAGTCTGTTTGGTGGGTCCCCATGCAAACTCCCTGAACGCAGATATGAACTAGGCCTTAGCTGTGTATATAACAGAGAGGAGGACATATCTCCAACATAGTGGAGGAGTAACATCAAATGTATTAAGAGGAGGCAGGGTGGCGGTGTGCATATGGGGGAATAAGAGGAGTCCGAAGGCTTGGTAGGTAGGGATTGAATCGGGAGAAAGGGTCTACGAAAGGTGGAGAAGGAATAGAAAGATTAAGAAAGAGTTCCACAGGAGCCATACCTGTTGGTGCGTATGATCATATGACCTGAGCTCTGCAACCAGGTCCTCCATATTTCGGATATATTGGAGCCAAGATGCAGATGACGTAGATTTCCACATCCAGGAAATGATGGACCTGGTCGCCACTAGCATGAAGACGACGAGTTTACAGATAAGCTTTACAGGGAAGATAGAAGGTAGGAGAGGTCCTGGGTTATTCTTGTAAGCCACCCCAGTGACCGTCTTAAGGATTCTATGGAGCTAATGCCAAGAAGGATGTAAAAGAGAAAAACTCCACCAGATGTGCAGCATCGTGCCCTGACCAACGCCACGCCGCCAACAGAGATCTGAGGCTGAAGGGAAGATCTCAAGGAATACAGAAGGTTCTCTGGAGCAGCAGGATAGAATGTTGTAGTTTGTTTCTTAAGCTTTGCATGAAATAGAAAATTTTATGACAACTGGACGGCAGAGAGTCACACATCTGGCGGAAACGTAACTCCAAGTCCTCTCTCCCATCCTGCAGTAATGACCGGTATAAGAGAGCAGGCCATAGACAACTGATGGATGCGGAGGTGAGGACAACGCCCTATGAAGGGTTTGTGTTTTTAGTGGAGGTGTAAAAGTAGTGGTGTTGTTAATATTGCCAGTGGGAGGCGAGATCCCTGGCGTCTGGGGGGCAGTAGGGCAGAAGAGGCAACTCAGATACTACCTGGTAGGGGAAATGATTGGTGCAGCAAAAGAGGACAGGTGAGTGATGTATTGGGGGGGGGCAGTTTTAGTTTTGTCTGACCAATGGCGTTTATGAAGGGTAGGGGATGTGAGGGGGAGAGGGCACAGAGATCTTTCAAGGGCAACCCAAAGTTTTGCAACGGAGTAATTATGCCAGTCTAGAATACGTGCAGCGAGTGAAGCCATATCTGTTAGGCCTGATCATGGTCTGTTTGCTGATCCTGGGGGAGCTTAGAGGCCCAGAAGAACCTGGAGAAGGTTTTCTGAACTGTGACGAGGAATTCTTTAGGGCGAATGACAGGGATCACTGGAAAGAGGTAAAGGAGCCCGGGGATGTCATTCATTTTTAAGAGGATGATGCGGCTCAACCATGAGAATCCCCTGGTGTCCCAGTGAGCAAGGTCAGATTGGAGGGCGCGTAAGATAGGGGGGAAGTTTAGAGAATAAGTGTCAGATAGGGTCCTGGGAAGGTGAACTCCAGATATTGGATGGTCTTCCGAGACCAAAGGGAAAGGCACAAGGAGAGGCGTGCTGCGAATTAGGGAATTTGGAAGTTAAATATTGAGAGCAGATTTTGTTGCGTTTGGAGCAGATTGAGCAGAAGAGATAAGCAGAAGAACTTTTTATATATTCCCCATTCCTTTTGTAGCCATTCTTGGCTTTGGCTCAAAAAAAAACGCAACAAAAAAAAGCTGCGTTTCTGGCCCGTGGAGCCTCAGCCTTAGACCAGGGCCCCACGGGCCAGAAACGCTGTGGGAAAAATCGCAGCGTTCTACAGTACTTGCAAAGTGGATGGGATTCATGTGAATCCCATGCCCACTTTGCGGAAAAAATTGCAGCGCGGGCATGCTGCGTTTTCCAAAACCATCACGGTTTTGAAAATCGCAACATGTCAATTATAACTTCAAAAACGCCGGCGGGTTCCCCATAGATATACTGTAATTGTAACAAAAAGTCAGCGGAGGAAAACTCTGAACTTTCTGTTTGAAGCGCTGCAGGAAGAACGGCGATGCGTTCATGCCACGGTTGTTCCCACAGCACTTTAGCGCTGCGTTTCCAGCCTTAGACTGTGAGAGGTTTATTTTATCATTGCTAAAGAAGCTATAAGTGGCGATGTTGCGGAGAAGAGAGGGGAGCGGTATCAGTGGTTGTGTGATGAATAACAGACCGTCATCCGTGAACACCAAAAGTTTTAAGTGTAAATCCCGGACACGCTATTCCGTTATGTCTGGGTTATGTGGGATGGCGACCAGTAGATGCTCCATTACTAGAGAATAGAGGATCAGGAAAAGAGACAGCATCCTTGGCAGTTACCATTATGGATAGTTAGAGGAGGTGAAAGAGTCCTGAGCTTGAGGAGAGGTGTATAGTGCCCCTGTAAGGGGGTATTCTTATATGATGAATAGCACAGGGATTTTAGCAAAATTGCAACACAATTGCCGAGCTTTGCAGCAATTTTGAAAAATCACTGCAAAAAGGCCGATATGACTGAAAAGCCATAAAAAATTACAGGTAAAACCTTATAAAACACGCAATGCACCTGTAATTTCCAGACAAAAATTTGTACATCATTTTTCCATTTGTATAATAGTAGGTGGCATTATATTAGAACTGTCTGACCTATCTCATGTAACATTGTCTGAATCCTGCGAGCCAAAGAAGTTATTGGGGAGAAATGGGAAACTGAGCGCAGGGTCTAGGACCCTGTTAGCACATGTAGCCTGGATACACGATGAGATACAGTGTTGGCCAAAAGTATTGGCACCCCTGTAATTCTGTCAGATAATACTCATTTTCTTCCATTCAATTCTTTGGTATTATTATCTTCATTTAATTTGTCTTCTATGGAAAACCACAAAAAGAATTGTCAAAAAGCCAAATTGGATATAACTCCACAGCAAACATAAAAAAGGGGGTGGACAAAAGTATTGGCACTGTATGAAAAATCATGTGATGCTTCTCTAATTTGTGTAATTAACAGCACCTGTTACTTACCTGAGGCACCTAACAGGTGGTGGCAATAACTAAATCACACTTGCAGCCAGTTGAAATGGATTAAAGTTGACTCCACCTCTGCCCTGTGTCCTTGTGTGACCACATTGAGCATGGAGAAAAGAAAGAAGACCAAAGAACTGTCTGAGGACTTGAGAAGCAAAATTGTGGGGAAGCATGAGCAATCTCAAGGCTACAAGTCCATCTCCAAAGACCTGAATGTTCCTGTGTCTACCGTGCGCAGTGTCATCAAGAAGTGTAAAGCCCATGGCACTGTGGCTAACCTCCCTAGATGTGGACGCAAAAGAAACATTGACGAGAGATTTCACCGCAAGATTTTGCGGATGGTGGATAAAGAACCTCGACTAACATCCAAACAAGTCCAAGCTGCCCTGCAGTCCGAGGGTACAACAGTGTCACCCCGTACTATCCAGCGTCAGCGTCTGAATGAGAAGGGACTGTATGGTAGGAGACCCAGGAAGACCCCACTTCTTACCCAGAGACATAAGCCAGGCTGGAGTTTGCCAAAACTTACCTGAGAAAGCCAAAACCGTTCTGGAAGAATGTTCTCTGGTCAGATGAGACAAAAGTAGGAAAAGGCCTCAACATAGAGTTTACAGGGAAAAAGAGGCCTTCAAAGAGAAGAAGACGCCCCCTACAGTCAGACATGGCGGAGGTCCCTGATATTTTGGGGTTGCTTTGCTGCCTCTGGCACTGGACTGCTTGACCGTGTGCATGGCATTATGAAGTCTGAAGACGACCAACACATTGTGCAGCATAATGTAGGGCCCAGTGTGAGAAAGCCGGGTCTCCCTCAGAGGTCAGGGGTCTTCCAGCAGGACAATGACCCAAAACACACTTCAGGTCAGCACTAGAAAATGGTTTGAGAGAAAGCACTGGAGACTTGTAAAGTGGCAGCAATGAGTCCAGCCCTGAATCCCATAGAACACCTGTGGGGGAGGGGGAGAGATCTCTTGGTGGCAGTTTGGAGAAGGCCCCCTTCACATCTCAGGGGGGACCTGGAGCAGGAGCCAAAGAAGAATGGTGTAAGATTCCAGCAGAGCCTTGTAAGAAACTCATTGCTGGTTACCGGAAGCGGTTGTGCTACCAAGTATTAGGCTGAGGGCGCCAATACTTCTGTCCGCACCAGTTTTGGAGTTTTGTGTAAAATGATCAATGATTTGACTTTTTTTTTTTCATTCTCTTTTGTGTTTTTTCATTGCAAGCAAAATAAATGAAGATATTACCAAAGAGTTTGTGCTTGTAATCATTATCTGGAAGACACCGAGGATTATCTGACAGAACTGCAGGGGGGGCCAATACTTTTGGCCAACACTGTATGGCAGGATATGGAGGTATATACAAGCTCTGTATGGTATATAGCAGTACATTTACCACAGATGTTATACCTGTAGTCTGGATATAAGATGAGATACGGCAGGACACGGAGGTATATACAGGCTCTGTATGGTATATAGCAGTACATTTACCACAGATGTTATACCTGTAGTCTGGATATAAGATGAGATACGGCAGGACACGGAGGTATATACAGGCTCTGTATGGTATATAGCAGTACATTTACCACAGATGTTATACCTGTAGTCTGGATATAAGATGAGATACGGCAGGACACGGAGGTATATACAGGCTCTGTATGGTATATAGCAGTACATTTACCACAGATGTTACACCTGTAGTCTGGATATAAGATGAGATACGGCAGGACATGGAGGTATATGATGGCTCCCATTTCACACCAGCAGGGCACAAAGTGTGTTCACCATGAAACCTCCATACTCCAACCCGAACATCATCAGATTCTGGATTCATTACTATAGATGATACAGGTCCAGTCTGTACAGTCCAGGTTTCTCATTCACAACATGACAGTAAATAAAGGTGATGGTGTCTGTCTGTTAATGGCAGGACATGTAATGTGCGCTGATAAATGTCCAACTGGTAAGTGCCTGAAAATGGTGTAGGCAAAGATAGAAGTCTGTAATGAAGGCGCCCCCTGAGTCTGGATGGAAGACAAGGAGACTGCAAGAGCTGCTTGTGCTTGGATTAAACCAGGCCCTCTACTGGTGATCTGCTTGGTCCATCCTGTTCACTCCTGTAACCACTGCCTGAATACTCCTGATAGGTCAGAGCAGCCTAAATGGCAAACAGACCCTCCTGCGCCCAAGTGTGTGACATTAGGGAGTCTAGTTATCATATCAGGCACTAACAGCTCGGACTAAAATTTTCAGATGTGCCGAAATAATCCAGCCCTCCCCCCACCACCACCTCCATCAGTGTCAACAACTGGACGATTTCTGTGCTAAAGATCTCAACACCGTCCAGTCTGTCTGGGACGACATGAAGAGACAGACGGATTGGAGCAAGAAACATCCACAGAAGATTTGTACTCAGTTCTTCAAGTTGGTGGGAACAAAAAACTAACAACGCAAAAAGTAGAAAGAAATATATATATTTTGTGAAGTCCTCGGATGACAAAAGTAAAATAACATTATTATACAAACAATATTCCAACCTAAGAAAGGTGTCAAATGTATAAAGTCATGTAAGGTTACACAACGGCCTGACAACTGATAGAAGAGTCGTCTGCTCTGCGGGAAACACCAAACCTGGAAGAAAATAGCAAAAACACATGAGCTGTAAGCGAAGTAGATGGAGAGGAGGGGGCTAAGGATGGATTTACTGCTGTTATTAGTGTGGCGGAATGGGTTAAATAACCTATATTTTATAATTTTATGTTATTATAAATTAAATAAAAATCCTATAATCTCAACTCTAAGCCTAAAATCGATTGTGACCTGTCCCCTGGCGATGGAACATGGGCCATAGACACAATGTTCTGGAGCAGACCCCATTGACTTCTATGGGAGAGTTTTCTGGGCATGCTCTGTGACCGGTACAGAGAGGAGTAGATAAGATGTGACATCCCATACTGTGACTGGTGGCTACTGTGTCTCGTCTACATATACACGATAGTGTGCTGTAAGTAAATGACTGCTGCAAAGATCAATAGAAAACAGGAAGTCTAAACATATTATCTGGTTTGGTGGCCATAGTCAGAATTGCAGGATTTTTTTTAAGCTATAGATAATAACATGGGACATTTGTTACAACCTCATAAAAATGACTTAATAGGTAAAAGAAATAGGTCAAATTCCCTTTAAACAATCACAAATCCAACTAATTCTCATGTCTTTTTTTTTTTTTTCAGCTTGATCTGCACTACTCAGCTATGACCACTAGATGTCTCCATTGCACAGAAATTGAATAGCTAAGTGACAGTATACCGTATATAGATAGACCTCAGGTGATTGGTGTCCTTCAGGTCACGTATTCTATGGATTCTTTGGTATAGGTGCAGAGAGTCTATCTCCTATCTATCTATCTCATATCTATCTATCTCATATCTATCTATCTATCTTATATCTATCTCCTATCTATCTATCTCCTATCTATCTATCTGTCTATCTCCTATCTATCTATCTATCTATCTATCTATCTATCTATCTATCTCATATCTATCTATCTGTCTATCTATCTTATATCTATCTATCTATCTATCTATCTATCTATCTATCTATCTATCTATCTATCTCATATCTATCTGTCTATCTATCTATCTATCTCATATCTATCTGTCTATCTATCTCATATCTATCTCCTATCTATCTCCTATCTATCTCCTATCTATCTCCTATCTATCTCATATCTATCTATCTGTCTATCTTCTATCTATCTATCTATCTATCTATCTATCTATCTATCTATCTATCTCATATCTATCTATCTATCTCCTATCTATCTATCTATCTATCTATCTATCTATCTATCTCTCATATCTATCTATCTCATATCTATCTATCTATCTATCTCATATCTATCTATCTCCTATCTATCTATCTCCTATCTATCTATCTGTCTATCTATCTCATATCTATCTCCTATCTATCTCCTATCTATCTCCTATCTATCTCCTATCTATCTCCTATCTATCTCCTATCTATCTCCTATCTATCTCCTATCTATCTATCTGTCTATCTTCTATCTATCTATCTATCTATCTCCTATCTATCTATCTATCTATCTATCTATCTATCTATCTCTCATATCTATCTATCTCATATCTATCTATCTCATATCTATCTATCTCATATCTATCTATCTATCTATCTCCTATCTATCTATCTGTCTATCTATCTATCTCATATCTATCTATCTGTCTATCTATCTTATATCTATCTCCTATCTATCTCCTATCTATCTCCTATCTATCTATCTATCTATCTATCTCTAGACAGGTATATAAAATCGTGGAAATTATTTTGTTACTACTCTGTTCATATTTATGGTTAGTTCTGCTCCGTTAGGTTAATATATTTTTACTATTTGCATCAAATAAATCCATAAAAATAAAAAGAAATATAGAAAATAATAATGACAAATCATAAATATTCATAATGATTAATAACTAATGATACATAATCACAAAAAAAAAAAAAAAAAAAAATTTCTCCTCATTTTTCTTTCAATCCCAACAATTGTTAAAGGGGTTGTCCAAGACCACCTAGGCAATATTGAATATGGATGACCTAGGCACAGGATAGGTCACCGGGATCAGATCAGTTGGAGTTTCACACCCACTCCCCATTCTGATCAGCTGCTTCGCTTGTCATTAGCCCTATACAAGTTATACGGCTGGAAGCAGGAATAGGAGCGGGGCTGCAGTTCCAGGGGCCGCCACTAGAGTGTATGGACAGGACACCTTATACACTGTAATGGTGGTGCCTGGAACTGCCCATTCACTTTAATATACCTGGTATACGGCTCTTGGTGGCTGTATAGCGGATCAGTGTGTGGTCCCATGGTCAGACCCTGACCAATCCTCTGGACAGTTTCCAATTTTCCTAATTGTTGGACAACCCCTTTAAGGTAACGTAGTGCATACAGTAGTGCAGGGCTCTTACCATTCATTCTCCTTCACTAGAAGTCAGAGTAATGCTTTAACCTGCGAGAGACCACAAGTAGATATGTTAATATCCCAGACGCTGCAATCATATCTTTAGCACCCAATATGACATCTGGTGACCTCTGACCTGGGCCCCTGGGGCCACTTACCTGTACAGTAAAGCTTCACCTCTGTTATTTGCTATTGAGAAGAAGCCGCTGTTAGGAGAGAAATCCATTGCTTGGGTCAGGTGAATTCTTTTCCTTTTGCCTTGGGTCGGAAAGTTTGAGAAGACGGTGAAGGAAGGAATATGGACCTGAGTGAGAGCATTGGAAAAAAGGTTACGTGAAAAAGCTTGGCATGGCGCCATTAACATGTAAAGAAGGGGTCTTAGAATGGGCCCATATATGAGTGGAGGTGCCATGCCTGGGATTAGCATACAAATAGCTGTGGCTATGGATCCTGGTGTGAAGGAACAGCGCCATCCACAGGAAGGTGGATGTACCTGGTATTGCAGCTCAGCCCAACTAGAGTAGAGCGGTATGTAATACACTATCCTAGCATAACCAATGAAGGAGTGCCAATGTTATAGATCTCCGGACAGTATATATGTCAGGTGATCGGACAAACTCTTTAATGCTCTGTCTATAATGTGCCCAATATCGGATACAGTGTTTCTACAGGCCGACCCTTACCAGTTTAACGGCATCGTCTATGCAATTGGAGGCGACTGCTAAAATTTCCGTAGACGGATTGAACACTTGTGAGGTCACCGTCGTCACCAGGTTCATGATGGTTTTTAGGGGTTTTGGGGCCTTGCTCTGCAGACAGTCCTCGTGGTTATAAACATTCACAACGCCAGAGTTTGACCTGAAACATAAAGATGCCAATTACTACAGTTATCTATAGATAGATAGATAGATAGATAGATATGAGATAGATAGATGATAGATAGATAGATAGATAGATAGATAGATAGATAGATAGATAGATAGGAGATAGATAGATAGATAGATAGATAGATAGATAGATAGATAGGAGATAGATAGATAGATAGATAGATAGATAGATAGATAGATAGATAGGAGATAGATAGATAGATAGATAGATAGATAGATAGATAGATATGAGATAGATAGATAGGAGATAGATAGATAGATAGATAGATAGATAGATAGATATGAGATAGATAGATGATAGATATGAGATAGATAGATGATAGATATGAGATAGATAGATGATAGATAGATGATAGATATGAGATAGATAGATAGATAGATAGATAGATAGATAGATAGATAGATAGGAGATAGATAGATAGGAGATAGATAGATAGATAGATAGATAGATAGATAGATAGATAGATAGATAGCTGTAGAGCAGGAGGACAGAGGTCACACAGGAGGTACATCACGATTTTAACAATGAAATACCACTACTGCGTGCCTAAATCTGTACATAAATGATGCCATCTGAACATAATCTGAGCGGTACAAAAAAATAGTAAGAGCCGCAAACAATAAACTCACCCACAAGACACGTATCGGCCGTCTCTGGATACAGCAAGAGTAGTCCCGCGTAAACATCCATCGTCCTCAAATCGGTTCAGACACCTCCTGCTATTTACATCCCAGACGTAGACGTCACTTGTATCTAGAGGGAGGAAAGCAGATACAAGAGTGAAGAGGCAGAGGAGGCACCCCGACAGATATAAGAGCGGGGAGGCACCCCCACAGATGGCTAGAAAAGTGAGGAAGCACCCCGACAGACAGATAGAAAAGCGAGGAAGCACCCCGACAGACAGATATAAGAGTGGGGAGGCACCCCCACAGATATAAGAGCGGGGAGGCACCCCCACAGATGGCTAGAAGAGCAAGGAGGTACCCTGACAGATGGATAGAAGAGCGAGGAGGCACCCCGACAGATATTAGAACGAGGGAGCACCGTGACAGATGGATAGAAGAGCTAGGAGGCGGCCCAAAAGATACTAGAACAAGGAAGCACCACAACTGTTTCTAAAGCAAGGAGGCACCTCAATAGATGGAAAGAAGAGCAAGAGGCACCCCAACAGATCCAAGACTGAGACAAAACCCTGACAGATTCTAGAGCAGGGAGGCACCCCAACAGATGGATAGAAGAGCGAGGAGGCACCCTGACAGATACTAGAACGAGGAGGGACCCTGACAGATCGAAGGAAAAGAGCGAGAGAGGCACTCAGACATTCTAGAGCGAGGTGGCACCCTGACATATTGAAGATTGTGGAGGAACCCTAACAGATACTAGAATGAGGAGGGACCCTGACAGATCAAAGGAAAAGAGCGTTGAGGCACCCCAACAGATACAAGAACCAGAAGGCACTCTGACATTCTAGAGCGAGGTGGCACCCTGACATATTGAAGATTGTGGAGGCACCCTACCAGATAGTGAAAGTAGAGGCACCCCAACAGATGGAGAAAACTTACTTCAATATTAATATATGAACAGAATTCCCATCTTGTACATTTATGGATATCCTAGACATGAGCCCTGCATCTACCCCAGAACAGTGGTCTCCCAATCCACATCCCACCCTAAGACTCAGGCAGAGAACCAATGGCTCTATCCACCTGGAGGATTTACCAGACAAGTACAGGATATCCTGAGACTATGGAATAAGGGACTACAATGAGAATTCGCCAATGACACTGTCCAATAGTGATGTACAAGTCCATTACCGGTACAGGAGTAGATTTTGCTGCTGTCTGGAGAGAACACGGCTTGTATGGGCTGCCCGTTCATCTTCATGCTGCCGATCAGCTCCTTGGTCTAAGAAAAAAAAAAAAAAAAAAATATATATATATATATATATATATATATATATATGTGAATTTTTCATGTTTCAATGATGTACGGGACGTCACATGACCAGGGCCTGCGTCACAACGCATATGGACGCAGGGCTGTCACGCTAGTAGGCCCGAAGCCTGCCCAGAGTGGTAAGTAAATGGGGTGCCCGTTACCCGCTTAGAAATAAAGGAATACCTTCATGGAAAGCAAATGTATGTATCCGCAAGATCCATTGAGCAAAAGGAGCGACCCATCCGGAGACATGTCAAATTTTTTGATGCTCTTTTCCTTTAAGCCTGGAATAGTAACATAGACAAAAGGTGAGACCATGGAAAATTCCATCCAAAATGTCTTCCTCCAATAATCTTCACTTAATATTTCCTACCGTTTCGCAATAACAGCTCCAATGCAGACCTACACTCACCGGCCACTTTATTAGGTACACCATGCTAGTAACGGGTTGGACCCCCTTTTGCCTTCAGAACTGCCTCAATTCTTCGTGGCATAGATACAACAAGGTGCTGGAAGCGTTCCGCAGAGATTTTGGTCCATATTGACATGATGGCATCACACAGTTGCAGTCGCAGATTTGTCGGCTGCACATCCATGATGCGAATCTCCCGTTCCACCACATCCCAAAGATGCTCCTCTATTGGATTGAGATCTGGTGACTGTGGAGGCCATTGGAGTACAGTGAACTCATTGTCATGTTCAAGAAACCAGTCTGAGATGATTCCAGCTTTATGACATGGCATTGCATTATCCTGCTGAAAGTAGCCATCAGATGTTGGGTACATTGTGGTCATAAAGGGATGGACATGGTCAGCAACAATACTCAGGTAGGCTTTGGCGTTGCAACGATGCTCAATTGGTACCAAGGGGCCCAAAGAGTGCCAAGAAAATATTCCCCACACCATGACACCACCACCACCAGCCCGAACCGTTGATACAAGGCAGGATGGATCCATGCTTTCATGTTGTTGACGCCAAATTCTGACCCTACCATCCGAATGTCGCAGCAGAAATCGAGACTCATCAGACCAGGCAACGTTTTTCCAATCTTCAATTGTCCAATTTCGATGAGCTTGTGCAAATTGTAGCCTCAGTTTCCTGTTCTTAGCTGAAAGGAGTGGCACCCGGTGTGGTCTTCTGCTGCTGTAGCCCATCTGCCTCAAAGTTGGACGTACTGTGCGTTCAGAGATGCTCTTCTGGCTACCTTGGTTGTAACGGGTGGCTATTTGAGTCACTGTTGCCTTTCTATCAGCTCGAACCAGTCTGGCCATTCTCCTCTGACCTACAATGCATCAACAACGCATTTCCGCCCACAGAACTGCCGCTCACTGGATGTTTTTTCTTTTTCGGACCATTCTCTGTAAACCCTAGAGATGGTTGTGCGTGAAAATCCCAGTAGATCAGCAGTTTCTGAAATACTCAGACCAGCCCTTCTGGCACCAACAACCATGCCACGTTCAAAGGCACTCAAATCACCTTTCTTCCCCATACTGATGCTCGGTTTGAACTGCAGGAGATTGTCTTGACCATGTCTACATGCCTAAATGCACTGAGTTGCCGCCATGTGATTGGCTGATTAGAAATTAAGTGTTAACGAGCAGTTGGACAGGTGTACCTAATAAAGTGGCCGGTGAGTGTATGTGCTTCCATGTTTACATACGATAGAGTCAACCCTGTGTATTTTGATGCGATTGTTCCATCTACCTCTTGCTATACCACTGACTATATACCAGCAAGAAGCAGAGGACAGAAGGAGACAAAAATGACTGACTACACAGGGTTTGTGTGTAGTCTGTTGCCATGGAGACACATCGTTCTGTATAGGAGTGGTAGTCACAAAATGGTAGGAGATTCTTAGTCGAAAATATAACAAAGTTGGTTCGTCTTACTTCAGATACATTGGAGTAATCATAAATAACAGGTAAGAGAGTCACACCCACCTCGTATTTGGGTAACGGGAGTAATACTTCCGCTCATCATGTCGTATATGTAAAACATTCGGTGCCAGGCCCCTGTGGCGATCACCTGTTCTCCGTCAGCACTGAACTGAGCCTTATAAACTGGAAATCTTTCTAAATGGATGCTCTGGATCTTTGGATTTGTTCTGCCGTCGACCTGAAAAAAAATTTAGTAAAAAAATAGTGAAAATTTAATTTAAAAATTAGTAAAAAAAAAAAAAAAAAAAAAAAAAGGGACCCGAATGCAAATAGCCTTTCAAATATCCTACCGTTTTGTGTATTCAGCTTGCAACACCATTGCAGGCCTGTGTGTTCCCATGGTTACAGACCACAACAAAATCTATGTGTAGTCTGATTTTACAGTCGTGTTTTCCTTCTACCTGTCCTATTTTCTTGCTAAATGTTGTTGTCAAAGAAAAGTTTGTTGTTCCCATCTCTTCCTTCAGCTATTTAGCGAAGGCAAATAAAATTCTACCGCCATCCTGAAGGTGTTTGTGCCTCAGCAAATTGCTGAGCAAGTGTTCCCAATCGTTCCCCGCCATGGACCCAGGCACTGCCCATTATATACAATACGCTGATCTTACATCTACGGGACAGGGGATAAGTGTCAACTACAAACCTGAAACAATGAAATTGAGCGATCGTGACCGGCCGTCATAAGAATCTGAGCCATGGGGTGGAACTGAACGGTACGTAGCGGCGCTTCGGATTGTCTCTCGGCATTGGCGTTCAAGCAACTTTTTATCTGTAAAAGACAAAGGAAGGTTTTCCAGAACGATTCACGACAATTTCTGCAATTCCTAATAATAAATAACTAATGTGCAGCGAGTAGAACATAAAATGTCTGAAACCAGGAGTGGGGTGGGGTTCTCCGTGTGGACAGGGATGCTCTGCGGGGCAGGTGAGCGTGACACAAGCGGTCATGGAGAATCGCTAGACACCAAGGCTGGATACTTTGGGCTTCGCTAGGTTTGCTATGGTAAGCAACACCAAGGCTGGATACTTTGCGATACAAAGACACACCTAGAGTGGGGCATGCTGCCTTGTTTCTTTAGGCTTCAGGAATGGGGATTCTTCTCCCTTTATCAAGCCCCTTAGATGCTGCAGCCAATATTGACCACAGCATCTAAGGGATCTCTGCTATTAGAGCAGGCCTGTAGCGGTTTATTTCTGCCTCGCCCCGCTCCCATGCTATGCTCACATGATCGGCAGGTTCCCATTACAGTAATGGTGTCACTAAGATATACCAATTATTGTGATCTACAGCTGCAGCCATCGCCAAGGCTCAGAATTTCATTGCACACCTGCACTTTTTTTTATATAGTAGATGAGGTTGGATGAAGACATCAGCCATCAAGTCCAAACTATAACCCTACAACCCCCTACAGTGTTGATCCAGGGGAAGGCAAAAACCCCATGAGGCTCATGCCAATTGCCCCGTTTCAGGCCCCTCAGTGGTCTAGGGCTGCACAAAATGGATGGCCGGGTGTAATAGTTGAAGGAAATGAGCCCAAATAAGTTCTGTCCCAGGGACCCCAGAAGTCAGACATCACCGACCACAGCAATGAGGCGTAAGCCGAGCGCTCCTGTCCCACTGCTTAGGAGAAAAAGCTAAGACACAAGACAAGCCAAGGGACATAGTAATGCCGCCACTCACCTGTAGAGTGCCCTTTCGTAAGGAAGTGGATTTTGCTAGCAAATTGCCAGTTCTACTTAACAGGTTATCTTCGTTATCCTCTTCATCATCATCATCATCGTCATCTGTAAAAGAAATTTATGGTTGCTAAATGTATAAATATAATAAGAAATTCATTTGGGATCACCTGTTCCCCCTGCTGAAAACTCACCACAATAAAGCGCAGCATAGGAGAGTGCCCCTTTAATCTAGTCTATGGCTAGTTGGAAAATCCCTTTAACAGTTACCCACTATGAAATTACATGGCTGATTTCTAGGTTCTATCTTGTGGGTTACACAACTGCCTAAAATTTTATTCTAATAGGGTTAGCACTGACGGACATATACACAGAACTAACAAAGGAGGAGAGGAAATGCAAAGAGACTCGCAAGACCCTCATGGACACCCGAAAACCCACAAGGCGGTTATGTGTAGTGTAAGAGATATTAAAGGGATTCTACCATTAAAAACACATCTTTTCTGGATAACACTTCTAGGCCTCGGGCAAAGCCGGCTGTGCATGCCCATGGCCACAAGAAAAATGGCCGCTTACACAGTAAGTAAGCGGCCATTTTCTTGTGGCCTAAGGACATGCGCAGTCTGCTCTGCCCGAGGCCTAGAAGTTTGAACCCAGCCCTGGAAGAAGACGCGTGAAGACCCCATTCCTGAAGAAGATGGAGGCGGCGCTGTTTGAGCACCGTGGCCCGTCCCCATTGCTGTGAGAGAACTCATTTGCATACAGACGAAAACCGAGATTTATACCGAACGGTGTCGGGGAGAAGATATCTAAAGGTAGGAGAAGAATAGCCTTTCATAAGGCTATTCCTATGTGTGATCGACAAAAAAAATGTGATTTTAATGGTAGAATCCTTTTAACCCCTTCCCGACATGCGCCGTAATAGTACGGCGCATGTCGGGTCTGTAACTATGGCGACCGCCCGGGAGCCGGGCGGCCGCCATAGCCGCCGGGTGACTACTGCTTTAAGCAGTAGACAACCGGCTCTAATGCCTCCGATCGGTCCGGGGACCGATCGGAGGCATTAACCCCTCCGGCGCCGCGGTCAAAGGCGCCATTTCCCCGGCGGCGCATGGGCGCCGCCATTTTGGCCGGGATCGCCGGCGCATGGAGCATGCTCCAGGGCTGACGTCCCATTGCCATGACAGCCGGGAGCCTTGTAAAGGCTCCCAGGCTTGTCTGCAAATCCTCTCTTTTGCAGGCTGGTCTATGCAGCCTGCAAAAGAAAGGATGCTTTTTTGCAATGCATTGCAATGCATTAGCATTGTAATGCATTGCATTAGTGATCAGACCCCCTGGGGTTCAACACCCCTAGGAGGTCTAATAAATGCAAAAAAAAATAAAATAAAAAAAAAAAGGTAAAAAAATATAAAAAAATATAAAAAGAATTAAAAGTTCAAATCACCCCCCCTTCCCTAGAACACACATAAAAGTAGTTAAAAACTGTGAAACATATACATGTTAGGTATCCCCGCGTCCGGAATCGCCCGCTCTACAAATCTATAAAAATATTTTTCCTGTTCGGTAAACGCCGTAGCGGGAAAAATAGTCGAAAGTGCCAAACCGCCGTTTTTTCACTGTTTTGATTCTGATAAAAATTTGAATAAAAAGTGATCAAAGCAATAACATTTCCCGAAAATGGTAGAACTAAAAAGTACACCCGGCCCCGCAAAAAAAGACGCCCTATGCATCCCCGTACATTTATTCTTATGGTAGAGTTGGAAGGGACCTCAAGGGCCATCGGGTCCAACCCCCTGCGAGTGCAGGTTTTCCTAAATCATTCCAGCTATATGTTTATCCAGATTCCGCTTGAAGATTTCCATTGATGGAGCGCCCACCACCTCCCGTGGCAGCCTATTCCACTCTCTCACTACCCTCACTGTCAGAAAGTTTTTCCTAATGTCTAATCTGTATCTCTTTCCCTTTAGTTTCATCCCATTGCTTCTTGTACTTCCTTGTGCTAATGAGAATAGGGTAGATCCCTCTGCACTGTGACTACCTTTCAGATATTTGTAGACTTCTATTAAATCTCCCCTCAGCCTTTTCTTCTGCAAACTAAACAATCCCAATTCTTTTAGCCGCTCCTCATAGGACATGGTTTGCAGACCTTCCACCATTTTGGTTGCTCTTCTCTGGACTTGCTCCAATATATCGATGTCTTTCTTGAATTGAGGCGCCCAGAACTGTACACAGTATTCCAGGTGTGGTCTGACCAGGGAAGAGTACAGCGGAATAATGACCTCTCTTGATCTAGATTCAATGCTTGTCTTAATACATCCCAGAATTTTATTAGCCTTTTTTGCAGCAGCACCGCACTGTTGGCTCATGTTGAATTTGTGATCTACTATTATGCCCAAGTCCTTTTCCCCTATGCTATCACTTAGTTCTATTCCTCCCATACTATATATGTTTTTTACATTTCTGTTACCCAGATGTAGAACTTTGCATTTGTCCCTGTTAAATACCATTTTGTTGGCCTCAGCCCATTGTTCCAGTGTGTCTAAGTCCTTTTGAATACACTCTCTCTCCTCTCTAGTGTTGGCTATTCCTCCTATCTTCGTATCATCTGCAAATTTTATGAGTTCCCCAATAATTCCATCGTCCAGATCATTTATAAAGATGTTAAAAAGTACTGGGCCCAGAACAGAGCCTTTATACTTACGTATAAAAAAGTTATGGCCGTCGGAATATGGCGACTTTTAGAAAAAAATTTTTTTAACAGTTTTGGAAAAAAATTTTAGGGGTCAAAATGTAAATAAAACCCTATAAATTTGGTATCCCTGGAACTGTACCGAAACACAGAATATAGGGGACATGTCATTTTGGCTGCACGGTGAACGCCGTAAAACCAAAGCCCGTAAGAAAGTCGCAGAAATGCATTTTTTCTTCAAATCCCCCCCATTCTGAATTTTTTCCCTGCTTCCCAGTACATTATACAGAATAAATAATGGTGGCATCATGAAGAAAAATTTGTCCCACAAAAATTAAGACCTCATATGACTCTGGGAGCGGAGAAATAAAAAAGTTATGGGGTTTAGAAGGAGGGGAGTCAAAAACAAAAAACGAAAATCAAAAAATGCCATCGGCGGGAAGGGGTTAAGACCCCATGAACACAACCAGGTGTGCATCTGAGGTCGGGTCAATTTTGCAGTGTAATGCGTGCGGATTGCCGCATTCCATGATGCACTTACATCTATAGGGGATTCTGATCCATTCTGTTCCAATGACACAAAGTAGAATTCGACCTGCTCGATTGGAATGGACCGCCAGACACCCCCCTTGGATGTATGCATGGAACCTAGAAGGGTTTCCATGGATTCTAATACCAATATCCTATCCTTAGAATAGGTCGTCAATATGTGCGACACCCAGGTCCCTCACCGATCAGCTGTGTGAAGAGACTGCACTATGGCTTCTTCAAGGACAGTGCTGTACATCCTAGTGGCTGTGCCCTATTCACTTGAATGGGCCACAGCTGCAAACAGGTCATGTGACCAAGGGACGTGATGTCACTGGCTTGTAAGGCAGCTGATCTGTGGGGGTCTTGATCAACATGATATACTGATAATATATCCCAAGTATAGGTCCTCAATATTTTATAGGGTTAGCCAGCTTTTGGAAATTGATGTCCTATCCCCAGCATCAGTTTTAGATCGGCAGTGGCCAACGACCGAGACCCTGGCAGCCCCCTTAACCTGCTGCACTTTTAATAATGGCGGTTGCCCCATATTCTTAGGCCTCCTCACATGTCCGAAATTACAGGACCGGACCATTATGTTATCTTACATGAGGGTCTTGTCGGGAGGAGGGATTGGACAGATGAATTTCAATACTGGACCCTTTTGCTCTCCAGGCAGATTATTCACTGGCAGCAGCGGCAGCTTATCCTCCTCTCCCCACTGACAGCACATGCACACTAGGCCAAGCCAAGCATGCATGTGTATGGGTGAGGGCCAAGAGGAATAGCTGCCAGCAAAACAATAATAACCCACTGGCTACTGAAGATGTAGGAACGCCCTAAGGAACGGAATAAACTTATATATGACCTACCTTCTTTGGAAACTCTTTTCTTGTGATCTCTGGATGCCCAAGATGGAACCCCGCCCATCACCTTCTGGAATCTGGAAGGAAAAGAAATCCATTAAAACCAGAATATCTGACGATTCAAGGAAGCCTAACAATCTGTAGATTAAAGTAGAATAACGGGAAGGAAGACTTTACCAGGATCATGCCTTATATTAACCCTTTACTCTTCCTTCTCATACATAGCCCCCTACCCACGACCTGCACACACAGACCCAGAGGTGTACCATATATTAATAGAGATGAGCGAACAGTGTTCTATCGAACTCATGTTCGATCGGATATTAGGCTGTTCGGCATGTTCGAATCGAATCGAACACCGCGTGGTAAAGTGCGCCATTACTCGATTCCCCTCCCACCTTCCCTGGCGCCTTTTTTGCTCCAATAACAGCGCTGGGTAGGTGGGACAGGAACTACGACACCGGTGACGTTGAAAAAAGTAGGCAAAACCCATTGGCTGCCGAAAACATGTGACCTCTAATTTAAAAGAACAGCGACGCCCAGCTTCGCGTCATTCTGAGCTTGCAATTCACCGAGGACGGAGGTTTCCGTCCAGCTAGCTAGGGCTTAGATTCTGGGTAGGCAGGGACAGGCTAGGATAGGAAGGAGAAGACAACCAACAGCTCTTGTAAGAGCTAAATTCCAGGGAGAAGCTTGTCAGTGTAACGTGGCACTGACGGGCTCAATCGCCGCAACCCAGCTTTCCCAGGATCCTGAATGGAATACACTGTCAGTGTATTCCCGTATACCCGATATATACCCCGATACCCGTTCCAACGGTGTGCCCCCCCACCTTCACCCCAGAAATACCCTGCAAGTCCCCTAGCAATAGAATTGGGGCTATATACACCCACAATTTTTACTACTGGTACACAGTGCCATTGTCTGACTGGGAATTCAAAGAATATATTGGGAATACAAATACCCTCATTTCTTGCTACTGCCATATAGTGCCAGTTTCTGACTGGTAATTCAAAGAATATATTGGGGTTACGTGCACCCACAATTTTTACTACTGGTATACAGTGCCATTGTCTGACTGGGAATTCAAAGAATATATTGGGAATACAAATACCCTCATTTCTTGCTACTGCCATATAGTGCCAGTGTCTGACTGGGAATTCAAAGAATATATTGGGGTTACGTGCACCCACAATTTTTACTACTGGTATACAGTGCCATTGTCTGACTGGGAATTCAAAGAGTATATTGGGAATACAAATACCCTCATTTCTTGCTACTGCCATATAGTGCCAGTTTCTGACTGGGAATTCAAAGAATATATTGGGGTTACGTGCACCCACAATTTTTACTACTGGTATACAGTGCCATTGTCTGACTGGGAATTCAAAGAATATATTGGGGTTATAAATACCCTCATTTCTTGCTACTGCCATATAGTGCCAGTTTCTGACTGGTAATTCAAAGAATATATTGGGGTTACGTGCACCCACAATTTTTACTACTGGTATACAGTGCCATTGTCTGACTGGGAATTCAAAGAGTATATTGGGAATACAAATACCCTCATTTCTTGCTACTGCCATATAGTGCCAGTGTCTGACTGGGAATTCAAAGAATATATTGGGGTTACGTGCACCCACAATTTTTACTACTGGTATACAGTGCCATTGTCTGACTGGGAATTCAAAGAGTATATTGGGAATACAAATACCCTCATTTCTTGCTACTGCCATATAGTGCCAGTTTCTGACTGGGAATTCAAAGAATATATTGGGGTTACGTGCACCCACAATTTTTACTACTGGTATACAGTGCCATTGTCTGACTGGGAATTCAAAGAGTATATTGGGAATACAAATACCCTCATTTCTTGCTACTGCCATATAGTGCCAGTTTCTGACTGGGAATTCAAAGAATATATTGGGGTTACGTGCACCCACAATTTTTACTACTGGTATACAGTGCCATTGTCTGACTGGGAATTCAAAGAATATATTGGGGTTATAAATACCCTCATTTCTTGCTACTGCCATATAGTGCCAGTTTCTGACTGGGAATTCAAAGAATATATTGGGGTTACGTGCACCCACAATTTTTACTACTGGTATACAGTGCCATTGTCTGACTGGGAATTCAAAGAATATATTGGGGTTATAAATACCCTCATTTCTTGCTACTGCCATATAGTGCCAGTTTCTGACTGGTAATTCAAAGAATATATTGGGGTTACGTGCACCCACAATTTTTACTACTGGTATACAGTGCCATTGTCTGACTGGGAATTCAAAGAATATATTGGGAATACAAATACCCTCATTTCTTGCTACTGCCATATAGTGCCAGTGTCTGACTGGGAATTCAAAGAATATATTGGGGTTACGTGCACCCACAATTTTTACTACTGGTATACAGTGCCATTGTCTGACTGGGAATTCAAAGAGTATATTGGGAATACAAATACCCTCATTTCTTGCTACTGCCATATAGTGCCAGTTTCTGACTGGGAATTCAAAGAATATATTGGGGTTACGTGCACCCACAATTTTTACTACTGGTATACAGTGCCATTGTCTGACTGGGAATTCAAAGAATATATTGGGGTTATAAATACCCTCATTTCTTGCTACTGCCATATAGTGCCAGTTTCTGACTGGTAATTCAAAGAATATATTGGGGTTACGTGCACCCACAATTTTTACTACTGGTATACAGTGCCATTGTCTGACTGGGAATTCAAAGAGTATATTGGGAATACAAATACCCTCATTTCTTGCTACTGCCATATAGTGCCAGTGTCTGACTGGGAATTCAAAGAATATATTGGGGTTACGTGCACCCACAATTTTTACTACTGGTATACAGTGCCATTGTCTGACTGGGAATTCAAAGAGTATATTGGGAATACAAATACCCTCATTTCTTGCTACTGCCATATAGTGCCAGTTTCTGACTGGGAATTCAAAGAATATATTGGGGTTACGTGCACCCACAATTTTTACTACTGGTATACAGTGCCATTGTCTGACTGGGAATTCAAAGAGTATATTGGGAATACAAATACCCTCATTTCTTGCTACTGCCATATAGTGCCAGTTTCTGACTGGGAATTCAAAGAATATATTGGGGTTACGTGCACCCACAATTTTTACTACTGGTATACAGTGCCATTGTCTGACTGGGAATTCAAAGAGTATATTGGGAATACAAATACCCTCATTTCTTGCTACTGCCATATAGTGCCAGTTTCTGACTGGGAATTCAAAGAATATATTGGGGTTACGTGCACCCACAATTTTTACTACTGGTATACAGTGCCATTGTCTGACTGGGAATTCAAAGAATATATTGGGGTTATAAATACCCTCATTTCTTGCTACTGCCATATAGTGCCAGTTTCTGACTGGTAATTCAAAGAATATATTGGGGTTACGTGCACCCACAATTTTTACTACTGGTATACAGTGCCATTGTCTGACTGGGAATTCAAAGAGTATATTGGGAATACAAATACCCTCATTTCTTGCTACTGCCATATAGTGCCAGTTTCTGACTGGGAATTCAAAGAATATATTGGGGTTACGTGCACCCACAATTTTTACTACTGGTATACAGTGCCAATTTCTAACTAGGAATTCAAAATGCGCAAGGCTCCCGGAAAGGGACGTGGACGAGGCCGTGGGCGAGGTCGGGGGAATGGTTCTGGGGAGCAAGGTAGCAGTGAAGCCACAGGGCGTCCCGTGCCTACTCCTGTGGGGCAGCAAGCATTGCGCCACTCCACAGTGCCAGGGTTGCTTGCCACATTAACTAAACTGCAGGGTACAAACCTTAGTAGGCCCGAGAACCAGGAACAGGTCTTGCAATGGCTGTCAGAGAACGCTTACAGCACATTGTCCAGCAGCCAGTCAGACTCTGCCTCCTCTCCTCCTATTACCCAACAGTCTTGTCTTCCTTCCTCCCAAAATTCCGAAGCTTTACAGAACAATAACCCAAACTGTCCCTGCTCCCCAGAGCTGTTCTCCGCTCCTTTCATTGTCCCTCAACCTGCCTCTCCACGTCACGATTCCACGAACCTAACAGAGGAGCATCTGTATCCAGATGCTCAAACACTAGAGTCTCCTCCATCTCCGTTCGATTTGGTGGTGGATGACCAGCAACCCACCCTCATCGACGATGATGTGACGCAGTTGCCGTCAGGGCATCCAGTTGACCGGCGCATTGTGCGGGAGGAAGAGATGAGACAGGAGTTGGAAGAGGAAGTGGTGGATGATGAGGACACTGACCCGACCTGGACAGGGGGGATGTCAAGCGGGGAAAGTAGTGTGGATGTTGAGGCAGGTGCAGCACCAAAAAGGGTAGCTAGAGGCAGAGGCAGAGGTCAGCAGCTTAGGCGAAGCCAGGCCACACCCGGAATCTCCCAAGATGTTCCAGTTCGTACCCAGCCCCGAAAAACTCCCACCTCGAGGGCACGTTTCTCGAAGGTGTGGAGTTTTTTCAAGGAATGCGCCGAGGACAGATATAGTGTTGTCTGCACAATTTGCCTCTCGAAATTGATTAGGGGCTCTGAGAAGAGCAACCTGTCCACCACTTCAATGCGCCGTCATTTGGAATCCAAGCACTGGAATCAGTGGCAGGCAGCAACGGCAGGACAAAGGCCGACTGCCGTTCACGCCACTGCCACTGCCTCTGCCTCTGCCACTGCTGACTGTGCTGGCGATGCACTCCAGAGGACGAGCCAGGACACCACTTCATCTGCCTCCGCCACTTTGTTGACTTCTACCTCATCCTCCCCTGGTCCTGTCTTATCTCCTTCTCCTGCACCATCAAAGGCACCATCAGGCGTTTCTTTACAACAACCCACCATCTCTCAGACATTGGAGCGGCGGCAGAAATACACTGCTAACCACCCACACGCGCAAGCCTTGAACGCCAACATCGCTAAACTGCTGGCCCAGGAGATGTTGGCGTTCCGGCTTGTTGAAACTCCCGCCTTCCTGGACCTGATGGCAACTGCGGCACCTCGCTATGCCGTCCCTAGCCGTCACTACTTCTCCCGGTGTGCCGTCCCCGCCTTGCACCAGCACGTGTCACTCAACATCAGGCGGGCCCTTAGTTCCGCGCTTTGCACAAAGGTCCACTTGACCACCGACGCGTGGACAAGTGCATGCGGACAGGGACGCTACATTTCACTGACGGCACACTGGGTGAATGTAGTTGAGGCTGGGACTGCTTCCCAAACTGGCCCGGTGTACCTCGTCTCCCCGCCTAACATTCCTGGCAGGGACACGAGAAGAACACCCCCCTCCTCCTCCTCTTCTACCGCCTCCTCCTCCGCCTCCTCCTCCGCCACCGCCTCCTCCTCCGCTGTTAGATTGACCCCAGCTACGAGTTGGAAACGTTGCAGCACTGGCGTTGGTAGACGTCAGCAGGCTGTGCTGAAGCTGATCAGCTTGGGGGACAGACAGCACACTGCCTCCGAGGTGAGGGATGCCCTCCTCGATGAGACGGCAATATGGTTTGAGCCGCTGCACCTGGGCCCAGGCATGGTCGTTTGTGATAACGGCCGGAACCTGGTAGCAGCTCTGGAGCTTGCCGGACTCCAACATGTTCCATGCCTGGCCCACGTCTTCAACCTAGTGGTGCAACGTTTCCTAAAGAGCTACCCCAATGTTCCAGAGCTACTGGTGAAAGTGCGGCGCATGTGCGCCCACTTTCGCAAGTCGACAGTAGCCGCTGCTAGCTTAAAATCTCTCCAGCAACGCCTGCATGTGCCACAACACCGGCTTTTGTGCGACGTCCCCACACGCTGGAACTCAACGTTTCAGATGTTGAATAGAGTGGTTGAGCAGCAGAGACCTTTGATGGAATACCAGCTACAAAACCCTAGGGTGCCACAAAGTCAGCTGCCTCAGTTTCACATCCATGAGTGGCCATGGATGAGAGACCTTTGTGACATCCTACGGGTCTTTGAGGAGTCCACAAGGAGGGTGAGCTCTGAGGATGCGATGGTGAGCCTTACAATCCCGCTCTTGTGTGTTCTGAGAGAATCCCTGATTGACATCAGGGATAACTCAGATCACACAGAGGAGTTAGGGATAGCATCCGATCCGTCACAGCTGGAGAGTAGGTCCACACATCTGTCCGCTTCACTGCGTTTAATGGAGGAGGAGGAGGAGGAGGAAGAAGAGTTGTCCGATGATGTGATGGTGATACAGGAGGCTTCCGGGCAACTTCGAATCGTCCCATTGTTGCAGCGCGGATGGGTAGACATGGAGGATGAGGAGGAAATGGAGATTGAACTTTCCGGTGGGGCCAGAGGAGTCATGCCAACTAACACTGTGGCAGACATGGCTGAGTTCATGTTGGGGTGCTTTACAACCGACAAGCGTATTGTCAAAATCATGGAGGACAACCAGTACTGGATCTTTGCTATCCTTGACCCCCGGTATAAAAACAACATCTCGTCTTTTATTCCGGTAGAGGGGAGGGCCAATCGCATCAATGCTTGCCACAGGCAATTGGTGCAGAATATGATGGAGATGTTTCCAGCATGTGACGTTGGCGGCAGGGAGGGCAGTTCCTCCAGTAGGCAACCAAGTTCTCACCGGTCCACACAAACGAGGGGCACACTGTCTAAGGTCTGGGACACCTTGATGGCACCCCCTCGCCAAAGTGCCGCCACGGAGGGTCCTAGTGTCACCAGGCGTGAGAAGTATAGGCGCATGTTGCGGGAATACCTTTCCGACCACAGCCCTGTCCTCTCCGACCCCTCTGCGCCCTACACGTATTGGGTGTCGAAGTTGGACCTGTGGCTTGAACTTGCCCTATATGCCTTGGAGGTGCTGTCCTGTCCTGCCGCCAGCGTCCTATCTGAGAGGGTGTTCAGTGCAGCCGGTGGCATCATCACTGACAAGCGCACCCGTCTGTCAGCTGAGAGTGCCGACCGGCTCACTTTGATAAAAATGAACCACCACTGGGTAGAGCCGTCATTTTTGTGCCCACCTGTGTAAAGCACCCCAACATGAAACTCCATGTCTGTACTCAACCTCTCCAATTCCTCCGCATCCTCATACTCATCCACCATAAGCGTTGCACAATTCTGCTAATACTAGGCTCCCTCCACCCTGATTTCCCCCAACTCTGCTGGTTAGAGGCTCCCTCCACCATGAATTTGCCCAAACTGGGCTGTTTAGAGGCTCCCTCCACCATGAATTGGTCCAAACTGGGGTGGTTAGAGGCTCCCTCCACCATGAATTGGTCCAAACTGGGGTGGTTAGAGGCTCCCTCCACCATTAATTGGTCCAAACTGGGCTGGTTAGAGGCTCCCTCCACAATTAATTGGTCCAAACTGGGCTAATTAGAGGCTCCCTCCACCATGAATTGGTCCAAACTGGGTTTTTTAGAGGCTCCCTCCACCATTAATTGGTCCAAACTGGGCTGGTTAGAGGCTCCCTCCACAATTAATTGGTCCAAACTGGGCTAATTAGAGGCTCCCTCCACCATGAATTGGTCCAAACTGGGTTTTTTAGAGGCTCCCTCCACCATGAATTTGCCCAAACTGGGCTGTTTAGAGGCTCCCTCCACCATGAATTGGTCCAAACTGGGCTGGTTAGAGGCTCCCTCCACCATGAATTTCCCAAAACTTGGCTGTTTAGAGGCTCCCTCCACCATTAATTGGTCCAAACTGGGCTGGTTAGAGGCTCCCTCCACCATTAATTGGTCCAAACTGGGCTGGTTAGAGGCTCCCTCCACCATTAATTGGTCCAAACTGGGCTGGTTAGAGGCTCCCTCCACCATGAATTTCCCAAAACTTGGCTGTTTAGAGGCTCCCTCCACCATTAATTGGTCCAAACTGGGCTGGTTAGAGGCTCCCTCCACCATGAATTTGCCCAAACTGGGCTGTTTAGAGGCTCCCTCCACCATGAATTGGTCCAAACTGGGCTGGTTAGAGGCTCCCTCCACCATGAATTTCCCAAAACTTGGCTGTTTAGAGGCTCCCTCCACCATTAATTGGTCCAAACTGGGCTGGTTAGAGGCTCCCTCCACCATGAATTTGCCCAAACTGGGCTGTTTAGAGGCTCCCTCCACCATGAATTGGTCCAAACTGGGCTGGTTAGAGGCTCCCTCCACCATGAATTTCCCAAAACTTGGCTGTTTAGAGGCTCCCTCCACCATGAATTGGTCCAAACTGGGCTGGTTAGAGGCTCCCTCCACCATGAATTGGTCCAAACTGGGGTGGTTAGAGGCTCCCTCCACCATTAATTGGTCCAAACTGGGCTGGTTAGAGGCTCCCTCCACCATTAATTGGTCCAAACTGGGCTGGTTAGAGGCTCCCTCCACAATTAATTGGTCCAAACTGGGCTAATTAGAGGCTCCCTCCACCATGAATTGGTCCAAACTGGGTTTTTTAGAGGCTCCCTCCACCATGAATTTGCCCAAACTGGGCTGTTTAGAGGCTCCCTCCACCATGAATTGGTCCAAACTGGGCTGGTTAGAGGCTCCCTCCACCATGAATTTCCCAAAACTTGGCTGTTTAGAGGCTCCCTCCACCATTAATTGGTCCAAACTGGGCTGGTTAGAGGCTCCCTCCACCATTAATTGGTCCAAACTGGGCTGGTTAGAGGCTCCCTCCACCATTAATTGGTCCAAACTGGGCTGGTTAGAGGCTCCCTCCACCATGAATTTCCCAAAACTTGGCTGTTTAGAGGCTCCCTCCACCATTAATTGGTCCAAACTGGGCTGGTTAGAGGCTCCCTCCACCATGAATTTGCCCAAACTGGGCTGTTTAGAGGCTCCCTCCACCATGAATTGGTCCAAACTGGGCTGGTTAGAGGCTCCCTCCACCATGAATTTCCCAAAACTTGGCTGTTTAGAGGCTCCCTCCACCATTAATTGGTCCAAACTGGGCTGGTTAGAGGCTCCCTCCACCATGAATTTGCCCAAACTGGGCTGTTTAGAGGCTCCCTCCACCATGAATTGGTCCAAACTGGGCTGGTTAGAGGCTCCCTCCACCATGAATTTCCCAAAACTTGGCTGTTTAGAGGCTCCCTCCACCATGAATTGGTCCAAACTGGGCTGGTTAGAGGCTCCCTCCACCATGAATTGGTCCAAACTGGGGTGGTTAGAGGCTCCCTCCACCATTAATTGGTCCAAACTGGGCTGGTTAGAGGCTCCCTCCACCATTAATTGGTCCAAACTGGGCTGGTTAGAGGCTCCCTCCACAATTAATTGGTCCAAACTGGGCTAATTAGAGGCTCCCTCCACCATGAATTGGTCCAAACTGGGTTTTTTAGAGGCTCCCTCCACCATTAATTGGTCCAAACTGGGCTGGTTAGAGGCTCCCTCCACAATTAATTGGTCCAAACTGGGCTAATTAGAGGCTCCCTCCACCATGAATTGGTCCAAACTGGGTTTTTTAGAGGCTCCCTCCACCATGAATTTGCCCAAACTGGGCTGTTTAGAGGCTCCCTCCACCATGAATTGGTCCAAACTGGGCTGGTTAGAGGCTCCCTCCACCATGAATTTCCCAAAACTTGGCTGTTTAGAGGCTCCCTCCACCATGAATTTGCCCAAACTGGGCTGTTTAGAGGCTCCCTCCACCATTAATTGGTCCAAACTGGGCTGGTTAGAGGCTCCCTCCACCATGAATTTGCCCAAACTGGGGTGGTTAGAGGCTCCCTCCACCATTAATTGGTCCAAACTGGGCTGGTTAGAGGCTCCCTCCACCATGAATTTCCCAAAACTTGGCTGTTTAGAGGCTCCCTCCACCATTAATTGGTCCAAACTGGGCTGGTTAGAGGCTCCCTCCACCATGAATTTGCCCAAACTGGGCTGTTTAGAGGCTCCCTCCACCATTAATTGGTCCAAACTGGGCTGGTTAGAGGCTCCCTCCACCATGAATTTGCCCAAACTGGGCTGTTTAGAGGCTCCCTCCACCATGAATTGGTCCAAACTGGGGTGGTTAGAGGCTCCCTCCACCATGAATTGGTCCAAACTGGGGTGGTTAGAGGCTCCCTCCACCATTAATTGGTCCAAACTGGGCTGGTTAGAGGCTCCCTCCACAATTAATTGGTCCAAACTGGGCTAATTAGAGGCTCCCTCCACCATGAATTGGTCCAAACTGGGTTTTTTAGAGGCTCCCTCCACCATTAATTGGTCCAAACTGGGCTGGTTAGAGGCTCCCTCCACAATTAATTGGTCCAAACTGGGCTAATTAGAGGCTCCCTCCACCATGAATTGGTCCAAACTGGGTTTTTTAGAGGCTCCCTCCACCATGAATTTGCCCAAACTGGGCTGTTTAGAGGCTCCCTCCACCATGAATTGGTCCAAACTGGGCTGGTTAGAGGCTCCCTCCACCATGAATTTCCCAAAACTTGGCTGTTTAGAGGCTCCCTCCACCATTAATTGGTCCAAACTGGGCTGGTTAGAGGCTCCCTCCACCATTAATTGGTCCAAACTGGGCTGGTTAGAGGCTCCCTCCACCATTAATTGGTCCAAACTGGGCTGGTTAGAGGCTCCCTCCACCATGAATTTCCCAAAACTTGGCTGTTTAGAGGCTCCCTCCACCATTAATTGGTCCAAACTGGGCTGGTTAGAGGCTCCCTCCACCATGAATTTGCCCAAACTGGGCTGTTTAGAGGCTCCCTCCACCATGAATTTGCCCAAACTGGGCTGTTTAGAGGCTCCCTCCACCATGAATTGGTCCAAACTGGGCTGGTTAGAGGCTCCCTCCACCATGAATTTCCCAAAACTTGGCTGTTTAGAGGCTCCCTCCACCATTAATTGGTCCAAACTGGGCTGGTTAGAGGCTCCCTCCACCATGAATTTGCCCAAACTGGGGTGGTTAGAGGCTCCCTCCACCATTAATTGGTCCAAACTGGGCTGGTTAGAGGCTCCCTCCACAATTAATTGGTCCAAACTGGGCTAATTAGAGGCTCCCTCCACCATGAATTGGTCCAAACTGGGTTTTTTAGAGGCTCCCTCCACCATGAATTTCCCAAAACTTGGCTGTTTAGAGGCTCCCTCCACCATGAATTGGTCCAAACTGGGCTGGTTAGAGGCTCCCTCCACCATGAATTTCCCAAAACTTGGCTGTTTAGAGGCTCCCTCCACCATTAATTGGTCCAAACTGGGCTGGTTAGAGGCTCCCTCCACCATGAATTTGCCCAAACTGGGCTGTTTAGAGGCTCCCTCCACCATGAATTGGTCCAAACTGGGCTGGTTAGAGGCTCCCTCCACCATGAATTTCCCAAAACTTGGCTGTTTAGAGGCTCCCTCCACCATTAATTGGTCCAAACTGGGCTGGTTAGAGGCTCCCTCCACCATGAATTGGTCCAAACTGGGGTGGTTAGAGGCTCCCTCCACCATTAATTGGTCCAAACTGGGCTGGTTAGAGGCTCCCTCCACCATTAATTGGTCCAAACTGGGCTGGTTAGAGGCTCCCTCCACCATTAATTGGTCCAAACTGGGCTGGTTAGAGGCTCCCTCCACCATGAATTTCCCAAAACTTGGCTGTTTAGAGGCTCCCTCCACCATTAATTGGTCCAAACTGGGCTGGTTAGAGGCTCCCTCCACCATGAATTTGCCCAAACTGGGCTGTTTAGAGGCTCCCTCCACCATGAATTTGCCCAAACTGGGCTGTTTAGAGGCTCCCTCCACCATGAATTGGTCCAAACTGGGCTGGTTAGAGGCTCCCTCCACCATGAATTTCCCAAAACTTGGCTGTTTAGAGGCTCCCTCCACCATTAATTGGTCCAAACTGGGCTGGTTAGAGGCTCCCTCCACCATGAATTTGCCCAAACTGGGGTGGTTAGAGGCTCCCTCCACCATTAATTGGTCCAAACTGGGCTGGTTAGAGGCTCCCTCCACAATTAATTGGTCCAAACTGGGCTAATTAGAGGCTCCCTCCACCATGAATTGGTCCAAACTGGGTTTTTTAGAGGCTCCCTCCACCATGAATTTCCCAAAACTTGGCTGTTTAGAGGCTCCCTCCACCATGAATTGGTCCAAACTGGGCTGGTTAGAGGCTCCCTCCACCATGAATTTCCCAAAACTTGGCTGTTTAGAGGCTCCCTCCACCATTAATTGGTCCAAACTGGGCTGGTTAGAGGCTCCCTCCACCATGAATTTGCCCAAACTGGGCTGTTTAGAGGCTCCCTCCACCATGAATTGGTCCAAACTGGGCTGGTTAGAGGCTCCCTCCACCATGAATTTCCCAAAACTTGGCTGTTTAGAGGCTCCCTCCACCATGAATTGGTCCAAACTGGGCTGGTTAGAGGCTCCCTCCACCATGAATTGGTCCAAACTGGGGTGGTTAGAGGCTCCCTCCACCATTAATTGGTCCAAACTGGGCTGGTTAGAGGCTCCCTCCACCATTAATTGGTCCAAACTGGGCTGGTTAGAGGCTCCCTCCACCATGAATTTGCCCAAACTGGGGTGGTTAGAGGCTCCCTCCACCATTAATTGGTCCAAACTGGGCTGGTTAGAGGCTCCCTCCACAATTAATTGGTCCAAACTGGGCTAATTAGAGGCTCCCTCCACCATGAATTGGTCCAAACTGGGTTTTTTAGAGGCTCCCTCCACCATGAATTTGCCCAAACTGGGCTGTTTAGAGGCTCCCTCCACCATGAATTGGTCCAAACTGGGCTGGTTAGAGGCTCCCTCCACCATGAATTTCCCAAAACTTGGCTGTTTAGAGGCTCCCTCCACCATTAATTGGTCCAAACTGGGCTGGTTAGAGGCTCCCTCCACCATTAATTGGTCCAAACTGGGCTGGTTAGAGGCTCCCTCCACCATTAATTGGTCCAAACTGGGCTGGTTAGAGGCTCCCTCCACCATTAATTGGTCCAAACTGGGCTGTTTAGAGGCTCCCTCCACCATTAATTGGTCCAAACTGGGCTGGTTAGAGGCTCCCTCCACCATGAATTTGCCCAAACTGGGCTGTTTAGAGGCTCCCTCCACCATGAATTGGTCCAAACTGGGCTGGTTAGAGGCTCCCTCCACCATGAATTTCCCAAAACTTGGCTGTTTAGAGGCTCCCTCCACCATTAATTGGTCCAAACTGGGCTGGTTAGAGGCTCCCTCCACCATGAATTGGTCCAAACTGGGGTTTTTAGAGGCTCCCTCCACCATGAATTGGTCCAAACTGGGGTTTTTAGAGTCTCCCTCCACCATGAATTGGTCCAAACTGGGGTTTTTAGAGGCTCCCTCCACCATGAATTTGCCCAAACTCTGCTGGTTAGAGGCTCAATCCACCCTGATTTTCAAAACAAATGTTGGTGCCAACCTCAACTTACTACAAGGGCCAAATTCACTGCTGGTGACAAGCTCTCCTCACTGCAAGTGCCAAATACACATGTTTCAAGGTGTTTTCCTACTGTCAGAGAGGTGGTATTGAGTGTGTAAAGTGTGTAGTTGTTAGGCTGTGATGTTGGGGTAATAGAGGGTCTTTGGTGTGTTAGATGCCCCCAGACATGCTTCCCCTGCTGTCCCAGTGTCATTCCAGAGGTGTTGGCATCATTTCCTGGGGTGTCATAGTGGACTTGGTGACCCTCCAGACACGGATTTGGGTTTCCCCCTTAACGAGTATCTGTTCCCCATAGACTATAATGGGGTTCGAAACCCGTTCGAACACACGAACATTGAGCGGCTGTTCGAATCGAATTTCGAACCTCGAACATTTTAGTGTTCGCTCATCTCTATATATTAACCCTTTACTCCTTCTTATACATAGCCCCCTACCCATGACCCGCACACAGGCCCAGAGATGTACCATATATTAACCCCTTACTCTTGCTGTAGTCGGACTTGGAGCTTCTCCTTGCTGAGCGTCGCCTCGGCTTTACCTTTCATCACGTCTTTCCTATAGCGATGGGTCATATTAATGCTGCAAATACAAAGACTGAAGGTCACGTCCAAACTCACTTAAACATGGCACATACATATAGGAACAAGGTCCCCCAGCGATCAGGAGAAGGGGGGGACCGAAAATCCCCCTAAAGCCTCCTGGTGAATGGAGCCACAGCGTACTTGCTTGACTGTTGCGTAGTGACTGCTATGGGGTTGCTGGGCCTGTAATCTCCAGCAGTCTCCACAGAAGTGAATGGAGCACTGGCCATGCAGGGACACTGGAGCTCCATTCTCAGGGAGGAGACACGGGCGACTTTCAGTCAGTCCCCCAGCGATCGGACACTTTTCCCCTATCCTGTGGATAATGGAGAAGTGTTCCTAAAGGGGTTGTACAGGAACTGCAGAAATCACAGAGGAGGCTTGGGAAACATTAAAAAATATATATATATGTCCGCCGCCTCTGTCCATTACAGTGTGTGATTTGACTTCGGCACCGCACGTCGGTGGAAAGGACTCGGTGACATCAGTCCCATAGATTACTGGGTCTACCTCTGCAGACACCGAATAGCTGCAGCAATCACGTGCGGTGCAGGACCTCTGGCAGCAAAGGCAAGGTGCGCACCCAAGCTGACAGCAACGGCAGACCCCGGAGCACCTGGGACGAGGGAGTGTGCTTTTACAATTCCTTGACAACCCCTTTAACACAATCTCTATTAGGATAAGTTCACACTGGGTTTTTTGGTCAGGATTTTGAGGCCATAGCCGCCTCAAAATCCTGACCAAAAAGACGACTGAAATCAATGGGTGCCGGTCAGTTCTTTTTTCCGGGAGCTGTTTGTCCTGGCTGCCGGAAAAACAAGCGACATGCGTGAAGACACTCCCTCCCGACTAGACCCATTCATTTGGGCCTAATCCGGAGCAGAGTGTGCGACTGGATACCCTTGCACTGTACAGCTACCCATATTTTGGACCAGAACCTGAGGCGGCCTCCTTCCGGTCCAAAAAAACCCATGTGAACTTACTCTAAGAGAGAGAGGAGAGTGCGCCACACACCTCTAATGGCAGCTCACCCTCCTTGAGAACAAAAGGATCAGGCATGTACAAAATCAGACATGGCTGATCCTCCTTTTCCTAAAATCAGGAAATACACGTATGTATTAAGTCTATACATTCACACCTACGCTGGGTGTCAGTCCAGGGCAGGGTCTGTCCAAAACCTTGCTCAAAAAAAGTCCTGACTTGTTCGCCTGGTAATGTCAGGGGCATAAAAACTGAAGGATAAGTCATGAATACAAAAAAGAAATACTCAAAAAATTCTTCAAAATGTACCTGCTCCTCTTGGAAGCCTCAATATTGGATTTGTGTGGGCCTGACGCCCAACACCCCCACCATGTTTTTATGTATGGAGCAGACCGTACACTGCGTTCTGGTTGTAGCATACAGTACAGTACAGCCAGCACATTGTGTTCAGCTCTTTCTGCTTTGGGCTCTCAGAGGATCCCTTTAACCACTTCAGTACGGGGCCAATTTCGACGGTTCAGGATCAGGCACATTTTTGGGGTGTTTGTTTTTTTTTTTGGTATATATTCAGATTTGAGGACTATAACATTTTTAACCTTTAACGGTGACACATAGGGCTTTATCTAGAAGTTGTTTTTATATCTGTGAAAATCTAAACATAAGAGGCGAGAAAACCTGTCTGTTTTTCATGTTTTTTTTAATGTAGATTATGAGTCCCATATAGGGATCACAATGTACATTTGTTTTGTTTTTTGTCTTTGTAGAATGGGAGGAAATCCAAGCAAACACAGGGAGAACATACAAACGCCTTGCAGATGTTCTTGGCGGGATTCGAACCCAGGACTCCGGCGCTGCAAGGCTGGAGTGCTAACCACTGAGCCACCGTTTTTCATGTTTCACATTGTTCATGCCACATCATGGCGGCTCCCATAGTTGTGTATGCAGCATTCGGGAAGGCAGCTGCGTACGGGTATGTCCTTGCAGAACCAGAACAAGGGACTGCCCGGATGTATATAGCCTATGGGCGGTCCAGAACTGGTTAATAAACGGTTATATTTCCATCTACCGACATACCTTTCATCAACCTCGTCGTCTTCATCAACCCAAGCTGGTTTTTTGATTGGGGCGGTGCTGTCCCGTTCTTCTTCACTATCAGAATCGCCCTCCAGAAGATCTGCGCTGCCATCGACTCTGATCTAGAAGACATAAAACACACAGTACTGCTAAACAAACACAGCGACACACAAGACCTGACCATGTGCTTAGCAAACACCTGGTGCACCCCTTCTCACCCTGCACCATAACAATACATCACGGGAAGGGGATCATGGTGAACGACCATGCTATTAGGCACAGATGACCGCGGCGGCAATCAGCAACTACAAAGTCCACGATCGGCAATAACTATTATAAAGGGGTTTTTCATGGTTAAAACTTCCTTTAGGGCTTGAACTGTAATGTGAGAACATACAAACTCCTTGCAGATGTCCCTGGCGGGATTCGAACCCAGGACTCCAGCGCTGCAAGGCTGCAGTGCTAACCACCGTGTTGCCTCCAAGAAAGAAAAATTTTTACTGGAAAACATTTTGGATTTTATGAACTTAAAAAATACCTTGGAATCCCCGAGAAGTTTTTCCACAAATTCGTCCTCACCACCAAAGACCAAATTCTCCAGACACCTCTCCATGTCGGGTTTCTCGGCGAGCGCTTTTAGGTTCTTCGCCTTCAACGCCTCTTCCATTTCTTGGCTATGTTGCGGCTCTGAATTGATCTCCTTCTTCTTTCTCGGAGGAGGGCCGTGACCCCCGGGGGTCTTACGTTTTGCTGACATTTCACTTCTGATAGCTGCAAGAAGAGACCGAAGGTTCAGAGCTGTGACCGGTGAATACCACTGACTGACAGGTCTGCCCTAGGATCAGGACAAAAATATTCCACCATTTACTTTCTGCACCGAATGGCCACATTTTAGCATCTGTATTAGGCTACATGCACACGACTGCAAATACTGATCAGCAATCTGCACCTATACACGTCCACATCGCATCAGTATGTCATCTGCAATCACGAACCCTGTAAGATTCCCTATAATGGTTTGTGCTGCAAATGCAGACAAATATAGGACATGCTTCCACATACGTGTATTTGGGTCCGCACTATTATCTGCAGTTGTGTGCATGGGTCGTATGATTCGGCTGTGAAACCTGTCCACATGTGAACCGTATTTTCCAGGCTAAACACTACGCGGGGAAATGGACTCCTAACATTATATTTCTCTATGATGCTAGGAGTTCTTGCCCTATGCAACATACTGTGCCGTACTGTAATCACTACCAGACAGTATTTCATGGAGAGACAGGGACTGCGAGCATCATAGATAACTATAATGTCATTATATATACATACATGGAGCCCATCTCCCTGCATAGTTTTTAGGTCAGTTATTTGGACTCATGTGAAACCAGCCTTATAGCCATAATTCTCAGCCTAGAAACCACCTTGCAGAATTATAGGCAAATATAATATTGCAAGTTCGAGTCATGAGAACTGGGCAAACAAGGAATTTCAGCCTCATTACAGTCATCCACATTCGCTGTAAGGCCTATGGTGGCCATATGGGCTATGGTATATGGTCACCTTTACAATAGGGGACCATCAGAGGTTGCAGCACATAGATGTTGCCAATCAGTCCACCATCACCAGTCTTGGTGTGGGGAGGTGATATATATATATATTTTTTTTTATAACTAGAAAATCCTATAGGCTTCCTGGAAATAAACAAATACAGCCAGATTATTAGTAGTCCTATTGCACCTATATGGAAAATGGAAACGCCGGCTTTTCTGTAGGTATAATTGACATTCTGTGAGTTGCAAAAACGCAGCTTTTCGGCCATGGGTGGATGGGATTAGCCAGAATCCCATCCATTTTGCAAATACTTTAAAACGCTTCGTTTTTGCAATGTGGGGTTTCAGGCCGAATCTGATCTGGAGCGATTTATATGCTAAGAATTCTTGCCCCCTTGTTGGTCAGCAACCTACGGCACTCCAGCTGTTGTGAAACTACAACTCCCAACATGCTCCATTCACTTCCAAGAACAACAGAGCAAGTATGCATGCTGGGAGTTGTAGTTTTACAACAGCTGGAGTGGAGAAGGTTGCCTACCCCTGGTATATAACAAAGGACAGACGTGCAGGGTCTCCTAGCATTATAGAGATCAGGTATCCGGGACCAGTTTCAGTCTGGGAAATATGGACAATACCCAATCTGCATATTCCGGACTCCTCTCACATCGATGCACCATTAAAAGGGTTGCCCGGGTATACTCTCCCTCCTGATCTGACATCGCTCACTTTGCTGAGGCAACCACCCAATGTAAATATAATGCATGCATGCATGCATGCAACTACACGGTTTGCACCATAAATCCAAGCTAAGATAAAGATTAACTCATTGGTGGAGGGGTCTAAGCACTAGGATCCCCAATAATCATGAGAAAAGGAGAGGCACGAGCCCCATATCAACACAGCAGCAGGTCAAGCATGTGGATTTGGGCCCCATTCATCTCCATAGGACTGCGGCAGACAGACACATGTGTAACCTGCTGCTCTATTCATACACGGCTTATGGGAACCGAATGCTTGTGATTGCTGGGAAGCCCAAAAATTGGACCGGCCACCAATCAGCTACATGGATGGGGATCCCTTTAATTCAGGGGATCACCCCTTTAATTAGAACAGGGCACTATCAGGGATATGGCCAAGTGCACTGACACCACATACAACTCCATAGCAGAGACAGGCAATAGTCTCAATGGTATCCCATAGACTGGAACATCCCTTTAAGTAGCAACCAGCACCTGCCCCGGCAGCAGTCATGGATACACTATGTGTATATAATACGTATAGCTATATACGTACATAGAATAAAGCACACATTACATCTGCAAGCACTCACCTCCTTAAAAAGCACGTGGAGCTTCCTGTGACCCTTGAACTCCACACCGGAACCCCGCCCCCTAGCGACTAGGTAGCTGTGACCCCGCCCTCCCCTGCAGCACCGCTCTCCAGCCCCACTCCTGGCTCTGGTCCCCGCTCTGGAGCTTTCAGTACTGGGGCAATGTGCGACACAGGAGCCTCTGGGCGTCAGTCTCCGCTAGGCCCCGCCCACTTCCGCTGCTGTGACGGAATGCACGGCCCGACTTCCCCCGGATGTAGGCGTAGCCGTAGAAGTAAGAGCCAATGAGAAGCTGCGGGGCGCGCAGGCGCAGTGGAGGCGTGCTGCTGGTTTTGTTGATGTTGTGCTGGAGTTCATTGTTTTTGAGCTGAGGGGGGATCACGTTTATCCGTCCGGTTTCCTCTGCGCTGGGAACTGACACACGGGACCTCCATGAGGGGCTGATGGAAAAGGCTAAGGAGCTGGTGAGTGGCGCGGGGCTGCGGCTGGACACTACTCAGGCTTTGCCCCCTTTGTTGTCATTCCTGTGCTGCAGTGAGGCCTGACTGGAGCTGAACCCCAGTGTGAGGGGCCTGGGGGGGATGTCACTAGTCTGCAGTCCCCGCTAGGCTGGAGTATGGAAGGCTGCTGCGGCTGTGTGCGATGTGCTGCAGCTCCTGGCTTCATATAACTGTATGCCTTATACATGGTGCAGGGCTGCTTGTTATACCTTCTATGTGTCACAGTACTGAGATCTACAAATGGACCCTGAGTTATATCCTGTATTATACTCCAGAGCTGCGCTCACTGTGTACATACATTACATATCCTGTATTATACTCCAGAGCAGCGCTCACTGTGTACATACATTACATATCCTGTATTATACTCCAGAGCTGCGCTCACTATTCTGCTGGTGCAGTCACTGTGTACATACATTACATTACTTATCCTGTATTATACTCCAGAGCTGCGCTCACTGTGTACATACATTACATATCCTGTATTATACTCCAGAGCAGCGCTCACTATTCTGCTGGTGCAGTCACTGTGTACATACATTACATTACTTATCCTGTATTATACTCCAGAGCTGCGCTCACTGTGTACATACATTACATATCCTGTATTATACTCCAGAGCTGCGCTCACTGTGTACATACATTACATATCCTGTATTATACTCCAGAGCTGCGCTCACTGTGTACATACATTACATATCCTGTATTATACTCCAGAGCTGCGCTCACTGTGTACATACATTACATATCCTGTATTATACTCCAGAGCTGCGCTCACTGTGTACATACATTACATATCCTGTATTATACTCCAGAGCTGCGCTCACTGTGTACATACATTACATATCCTGTATTATACTCCAGAGCTGCGCTCACTATTCTGCTGGTGCAGTCACTGTGTACATACATTACATTACTTATCCTGTATTGTACTCCAGAGCTGCGCTCACTATTCTGCTGGTACAGTCACTGTGTACATACATCACATTACTTATCCTGTATTATACTCCAGAGCTGCGCTCACTGTGTACATACATTACATATCCTGTATTATAACCCAGAGCAGCGCTCACTGTGTACATACATTACATATCCTGTATTATACTCCAGAGCTGCGCTCACTGTGTACATACATTACATATCCTGTATTATACTCCAGAGCTGCGCTCACTATTCTGCTGGTGCAGTCACTGTGTACATACATTACATTACTTATCCTGTATTGTACTCCAGAGGTGCACTCACTATTCTGCCGGTACAGTCACTGTGTACATACATTACATTACTTATCCTGTATTATACTCCAGAGCTGCACTCACTATTCTGCCGGTACAGTCACTGTGTACATACATTACATTACTTATCCTGTATTATACTCCAGAGCTGCACTCACTATTCTGCTGGTGCAGTCACTGTGTACATACATTACATTACTTATCCTGTATTATACTCCAGAGCTGCCCTCACTATTCTGCTGGTACAGTCACTGTGTACATACATTACATTACTTATCCTGTATTATACTCCAGAGCTGCACTCACTATTCTGCTGGTACAGTCACTGTGTACATACATTACATTACTTATCCTGTATTATACTCCAGAGCTGCACTCACTATTCTGCTGGTGCAGTCACTGTGTACATACATTACATTACTTATCCTGTATTATACTCCAGAGCTGCGCTCACTATTCTGCTGGTACAGTCACTGTGTACATACATTACATTACTTATCCTGTATTATACTCCAGAGCTGCGCTCACTATTCTGCTGGTGCAGTCACTGTGTACATACATTACATTACTTATCCTGTATTATACTCCAGAGCTGCACTCACTATTCTGCTGGTACAGTCACTGTGTACATACATTACATTACTTATCCTGTATTATACTCCAGAGCTGCACTCACTATTCTGCTGGTACAGTCACTGTGTACATACATTACATTACTTATCCTGTATTATACTCCAGAGCTGCGCTCACTATTCTGCTGAGATCACTTGCTTACTTGATGTACTAGACGTGACAAAAACTTCCTTGTGTTTTTATATTCTTTACAAAGCTTGTGCAATATTAGGAAGACCTAGTTGATTGTTTCCTAAAACGGCGCCACATCTGTGCAGAGGTTATTTGTGGTATTGCAGCCCTGCTCCGATGAAGTGACTAGAGCTGAGCTGTAATACCACATCTATCCTGTGGACAGGAGTTGTGCTCTTGTAGGAATAAAGCCATGTAATCCTGCTCCGCCGCTCTTTACCTATAAGATGCTGCTATAGGTCTGTGTATGTTGTATATTATACTCGATTAGGTCAGTTTGGGTTTAGTGATGTCATCGGTGCGGTCTCACAGCGGATTTAGTGATGTCATCGGTGTGGTCTCACAGCTGTGGTCCCAGCAATTGTTTGGAGGATGATTTCTGCTTTTGGTCTTCTAGGGCTGGACTTTGTATACTGGTTACACCTGACATGTGACGTTAAACTTTACCAAGATGGAGATCTGTGCAGTGTTCACGTGAATGCAGCCGGCGCTCTTTCTGTTTTCGTGGTCGTGCATTGTAGCGAGCTGGATAGATTGTGATACTGATTTTTGGAGGAGATTCAGTATAACTGGTCATTTATCCATATGGCTCTCTGCTTGCACTGGGCTCAGCTAATTCTGTAGGCAAGTTTATTCTATAGCACTGATAGGACCGCCCACTGGACTCCTAACTGTACACAGACCACAGCTATAGATCAATAAGATACAAGTTATCCTGTACCCATAAATCTATCAATCTGCTCCCCTCCTCCTGCTCTATAACCTGCAGATTGTATATAGTGTCCTATCTGCAGGTTATACAGGAGGAGCAGATTGTATATAGTGTCCTATCTGCAGGATATACAGGAGGAGCAGATTGTATATAGTGTCCTATCTGCAGGGTATACAGGAGGAGCAGATTGTATATAGTGTCCTATCTGCAGGATATACAGGAGGAGCAGATTGTATATAGTGTCCTATCTGCAGGTTATACAGGAGGAGCAGATTGTATATAGTGTCCTATCTGCAGGATATACAGGAGGAGCAGATTGTATATAGTGTCCTATCTGCAGGTTATACAGGAGGAGCAGATTGTATATAGTGTCCTATCTGCAGGATATACAGGAGGAGCAGATTGTATATAGTGTCCTATCTGCAGGTTATAGAGGAGGAGCAGATTGTATATAGTGTCCTATCTGCAGGATATACAGGAGGAGCAGATTGTATATAGTGTCCTATCTGCAGGATATACAGGAGGAGCAGATTGTATATAGTGTCCTATCTGCAGGATATACAGGAGGAGCAGATTGTATATAGTGTCCTATCTGCAGGGTATACAGGAGGAGCAGATTGTATATAGTGTCCTATCTGCAGGATATACAGGAGGAGCAGATTGTATATAGTGTCCTATCTGAAGGATATACAGGAGGAGCAGATTGTATATAGTGTCCTATCTGCAGGGTATACAGGAGGAGCAGATTGTATATAGTGTCCTATCTGCAGGTTATACAGGAGGAGCAGATTGTATATACTGTCCTATCTGCAGGTTATACAGGAGGAGCAGATTGTATATAGTGTCCTATCTGCAGGGTATACAGGAGGAGCAGATTGTATATAGTGTCCTATCTGCAGATTATACAGGGGGAGCAGATTGTATATAGTGTCCTATCTGCAGGATATACAGGGGGAGCAGATTGTATATAGTGTCCTATCTGCAGGGTATACAGGAGGAGCAGATTGTATATAGTGTCCTATCTGCAGGGTATACAGGAGGAGCAGATTGTATATAGTGTCCTATCTGCAGGGTATACAGGAGGAGCAGATTGTATATAGTGTCCTATCTGCAGGTTATACAGGAGGAGCAGATTGTATATAGTGTCCTATCTGCAGGTTATACAGGAGGAGCAGATTGTATATAGTGTCCTATCTGCAGGTTATACAGGAGGAGCAGATTGTATATAGTGTCCTATCTGCAGGATATACAGGAGGAGCAGATTGTATATAGTGTCCTATCTGCAGATTATACAGGGGGAGCAGATTGTATATAGTGTCCTATCTGCAGGATATACAGGGGGAGCAGATTGTATATAGTGTCCTATCTGCAGGTTATACAGGAGGAGCAGATTGTATATAGTGTCCTATCTGCAGATTATACAGGGGGAGCAGATTGTATATAGTGTCCTATCTGCAGGATATACAGGGGGAGCAGATTGTATATAGTGTCCTATCTGCATTGTATACAGGGGGAGCAGATTGTATATAGTGTCCCTTTTGCAGGGTATACAGGAGGAGCAGATTGTATATAGTGTCCTATCTGCAGCTTATACAGGAGGAGCAGATTGTATATAGTGTCCTATCTGCATTGTATACAGGGGGAGCAGATTGTATATAATGTCCTATCTGCAGGGTATACAGGAGGAGAAGATTGTATATAGTGTCCTATCTGCAGGATATACAGGAGGGGCAGATTGTATATAGTGTTCTATCTGCAGTGTATACAGGGGGAGCAGATTGTATATAGTTTCCTATCTGCAGAGTATACAGGAGGAGCAGATTGTATATAGTGTCCTATCTGCAGGATATACAGGAGGAGCAGATTGTATATAGTGTCCTATCTGCAGGGTATACAGGAGGAGCAGATTGTATATAGTGTCCTATCTGCAGGGTATACAGGAGGAGCAGATTGTATATAGTGTCCTATCTGCAGGATATACAGGAGGAGCAGATTGTATATAGTGTCCTATCTGCAGGGTATACAGGGGGAGCAGATTGTATATAGTGTCCTATCTGCAGGATATACAGGAGGAGTAGATTGTATATAGTGTCCTATCTGCAGGGTATACAGGAGGAGCAGATTGTATATAGTGTCCTATCTGCTGGGTATACAGGAGGAGCAGATTGTATATAGTGTCCTATCTGCAGGGTATACAGGAGGAGCAGATTGTATATAGTGTCCTATCTGCAGGATATACAGGAGGAGCAGATTGTATATAGTGTCCTATCTGCAGGATATACAGGAGGAGCAGATTGTATATAGTGTCCTATCTGCAGGGTATACAGGAGGAGCAGATTGTATATAGTGTCCTATCTGCAGGGTATACAGGAGGAGCAGATTGTATATAGTGTCCTATCTGCAGGGTATACAGGAGGAGCAGATTGTATATAGTGTCCTATCTGCAGGCTATACAGGAGGAGCAGATTGTATATAGTGTCCTATCTGCAGGATATACAGGAGGAGCAGATTGTATATAGTGTCCTATCTGCAGGATATACAGGAGGAGCAGATTGTATATAGTGTCCTATCTGCAGGGTATACAGGAGGAGCAGATTGTATATAGTGTCCTATCTGCAGGTTATACAGGAGGAGCAGATTGTATATAGTGTCCTATCTGCAGGGTATACAGGAGGAGTAGATTGTATATAGTGTCCTATCTGCAGGATATACAGGAGGAGTAGATTGTATATAGTATCCTATCTGCAGGGTATACAGGAGGAGCAGATTGTATATAGTGTCCTATCTGCAGGGTATACAGGAGGAGCAGATTGTATATAGTGTCCTATCTGCAGATTGTATATAGTGTCCTATCTGCAGGGTATACAGGAGGAGCAGATTGTATATAGTGTCCTATCTGCTGGGTATACAGGAGGAGCAGATTGTATATAGTGTCCTATCTGCAGGGTATACAGGAGGAGCAGATTGTATATAGTGTCCTATCTGCAGGATATACAGGAGGAGCAGATTGTATATAGTGTCTTATCTGCAGGATATACAGGAGGAGCAGATTGTATATAGTGTCCTATCTGCAGGGTATACAGGAGGAGCAGATTGTATATAGTGTCCTATCTGCAGGGTATACAGGAGGAGCAGATTGTATATAGTGTCCTATCTGCAGGCTATACAGGAGGAGCAGATTGTATATAGTGTCCTATCTGCAGGGTATACAGGAGGAGCAGATTGTATATAGTGTCCTATCTGCAGGGTATACAGGAGGAGCAGATTGTATATAGTGTCCTATCTGCAGGGTATACAGGAGGAGCAGATTGTATATAGTGTCCTATCTGCAGGTTATACAGGAGGAGCAGATTGTATATAGTGTCCTATCTGCAGGTTATACAGGAGGAGCAGATTGTATATAGTGTCCTATCTGCAGGTTATACAGGAGGAGCAGATTGTATATAGTGTCCTATCTGCAGGTTATACAGGAGGAGCAGATTGTATATAGTGTCCTATCTGCAGGGTATACAGGAGGAGCAGATTGTATATAGTGTCCTATCTGCAGATTATACAGGGGGAGCAGATTGTATATAGTGTCCTTTTTGCAGGGTATACAGGAGGAGCAGATTGTATATAGTGTCCTATCTGCATTGTATACAGGGGGAGCAGATTGTATATAGTGTCCTATCTGCAGGATATACAGGAGGAGCAGATTGTATATAGTGTCCTATCTGCAGGGTATACAGGAGGAGCAGATTGTATATAGTGTACTATCTGCAGGTTATACAGGAGGGGCTGATTGTATATAGTGTCCTATCTGCAGGGTATACAGGAGGAGCAGATTGTATATAGTGTCCTATCTGCAGGATATACAGGAGGAGCAGATTGTATATAGTGTCCTATCTGCAGGGTATACAGGAGGAGCAGATTGTATATAGTGTCCTATCTGCAGGGTATACAGGAGAAGCAGATTGTATATAGTGTCCTATCTGCAGGATATACAGGAGGAGCAGATTGTATATAGTGTCCTATCTGCAGGGTATACAGGAGGAGCAGATTGTATATAGTGTCCTATCTGCAGGTTATACAGGAGGAGCAGATTGTATATAGTGTCCTATCTGCAGGATATACAGGAGGAGCAGATTGTATATAGTGTCCTATCTGCAGGATATACAGGAGGAGCAGATTGTATATAGTGTCCTATCTGCAGGATATACAGGAGGAGCAGATTGTATATAGTGTCCTATCTGCAGGGTATACAGGAGGAGCAGATTGTATATAGTGTCCTATCTGCAGGTTATACAGGAGGAGCAGATTGTATATAGTGTCCTATCTGCAGGGTATACAGGAGGAGTAGATTGTATATAGTGTCCTATCTGCAGGATATACAGGAGGAGTAGATTGTATATAGTATCCTATCTGCAGGGTATACAGGAGGAGCAGATTGTATATAGTGTCCTATCTGCAGGGTATACAGGAGGAGCAGATTGTATATAGTGTCCTATCTGCAGATTGTATATAGTGTCCTATCTGCAGGGTATACAGGAGGAGCAGATTGTATATAGTGTCCTATCTGCTGGGTATACAGGAGGAGCAGATTGTATATAGTGTCCTATCTGCAGGGTATACAGGAGGAGCAGATTGTATATAGTGTCCTATCTGCAGGATATACAGGAGGAGCAGATTGTATATAGTGTCTTATCTGCAGGATATACAGGAGGAGCAGATTGTATATAGTGTCCTATCTGCAGGGTATACAGGAGGAGCAGATTGTATATAGTGTCCTATCTGCAGGGTATACAGGAGGAGCAGATTGTATATAGTGTCCTATCTGCAGGCTATACAGGAGGAGCAGATTGTATATAGTGTCCTATCTGCAGGGTATACAGGAGGAGCAGATTGTATATAGTGTCCTATCTGCAGGGTATACAGGAGGAGCAGATTGTATATAGTGTCCTATCTGCAGGGTATACAGGAGGAGCAGATTGTATATAGTGTCCTATCTGCAGGTTATACAGGAGGAGCAGATTGTATATAGTGTCCTATCTGCAGGTTATACAGGAGGGGCTGATTGTATATAGTGTCCTATCTGCAGGTTATACAGGAGGAGCAGATTGTATATAGTGTCCTATCTGCAGGATATACAGGAGGAGCAGATTGTATATAGTGTCCTATCTGCAGGGTATACAGGAGGAGCAGATTGTATATAGTGTCCTATCTGCAGGGTATACAGGAGAAGCAGATTGTATATAGTGTCCTATCTGCAGGATATACAGGAGGAGCAGATTGTATATAGTGTCCTATCTGCAGGGTATACAGGAGGAGCAGATTGTATATAGTGTCCTATCTGCAGGTTATACAGGAGGAGCAGATTGTATATAGTGTCCTATCTGCAGGTTATACAGGAGGAGCAGATTGTATATAGTGTCCTATCTGCAGGATATACAGGAGGAGCAGATTGTATATAGTGTCCTATCTGCAGGATATACAGGAGGAGCAGATTGTATATAGTGTCCTATCTGCAGGATATACAGGAGGAGCAGATTGTATATAGTGTCCTATCTGCAGGGTATACAGGAGGAGCAGATTGTATATAGTGTCCTATCTGCAGGATATACAGGAGGAGCAGATTGTATATAGTGTCCTATCTGCAGGTTATACAGGTGGAGCAGATTGTATATAGTGTCCTATCTGCAGGGTATACAGGAGGAGCAGATTGTATATTGTGTCCTATCTGCAGGATATACAGGAGGAGCAGATTGTATATAGTGTCCTATCTGCAGGATATACAGGAGGAGTAGATTGTATATAGTGTCCTATCTGCAGGGTATACAGGAGGAGCAGATTGTATATAGTGTCCTATCTGCAGGGTATACAGGAGGAGCAGATTGTATATAGTGTCCTATCTGCAGATTGTATATAGTGTCCTATCTGCAGGGTATACAGGAGGAGCAGATTGTATATAGTGTCCTATCTGCTGGGTATACAGGAGGAGCAGATTGTATATAGTGTCCTATCTGCAGGATATACAGGAGGAGCAGATTGTATATAGTGTCCTATCTGCAGGATATACAGGAGGAGCAGATTGTATATAGTGTCCTATCTGCAGGGTATACAGGAGGAGCAGATTGTATATAGTGTCCTATCTGCAGGATATACAGGAGGAGCAGATTGTATATAGTGTCCTATCTGCAGGATATACAGGGGGAGCAGATTGTATATAGTGTCCTATCTGCAGGGTATACAGGAGGAGCAGATTGTATATAGTGTCCTATCTGCAGGTTATACAGGAGGAGCAGATTGTATATAGTGTCCTATCTGCAGGTTATACAGGAGGAGCAGATTGTATATAGTGTCCTATCTGCAGGTTATACAGGAGGAGCAGATTGTATATAGTGTCCTATCTGCAGGATATACAGGAGGAGCAGATTGTATATAGTGTCCTATCTGCAGGGTATACAGGAGGAGCAGATTGTATATAGTGTCCTATCTGCAGGATATACAGGAGAAGGAGCAGATTGTATATAGTGTCCTATCTGCAGGATATACAGGAGGAGCAGATTGTATATTGTGTCCTATCTGCAGGATATACAGGAGGAGCAGATTGTATATAGTGTCCTATCTGCAGGATATACAGGAGGAGCAGATTGTATATAGTTTCCTATCTGCAGGTTATACAGGAGGAGCAGATTGTATATAGTGTCCTATCTGCAGGATATACAGGAGGAGCAGATTGTATATAGTGTCCTATCTGCAGGATATACAGGAGGAGCAGATTGTATATACTGTCCTATCTGCAGGATATACAGGGGGAGCAGATTGTATATAGTGTCCTATCTGCAGGATATACAGGAGAAGGAGCAGATTGTATATAGTGTCCTATCTGCAGGATATACAGGAGAAGGAGCAGATTGTATATAGTTTCCTATCTGCAGGTTATACAGGTGGAGCAGATTGTATATAGTGTCCTATCTGCAGGATATACAGGAGGAGCAGATTGTATATAGTGTCCTATCTGCAGGATATACAGGAGGAGCAGATTGTATATAGTGTCCTATCTGCAGGGTATACAGGAGGAGCAGATTGTATATAGTGTCCTATTTGCAGGATATACAGGAGGAGCAGATTGTATATAGTGTCCTATCTGCAGGTTATACAGGAGGAGCAGATTGTATATAGTGTCCTATCTGCAGGATATACAGGAGGAGCAGATTGTATATAGTGTCCTATCTGCAGGTTATACAGGAGGAGCAGATTGTATATAGTGTCCTATCTGCAGGATATACAGGGGGAGCAGATTGTATATAGTGTCCTATCTGCAGGATATACAGGAGGAGCAGATTGTATATAGTGTCCTATCTGCAGGATATACAGGAGGAACAGATTGTATATAGTGTCCTATCTGCAGGTTATAGAGCAGGAGGAGCAGATTGTATATAGTGTCCTATCTGCAGGATATACAGGGGGAGCAGATTGTATATAGTGTCCTATCTGCAGGGTATACAGGGGGAGCAGATTGTATATAGTGTCCTATCTGCAGGTTACACAGGAGGAGCAGATTGTATATAGTGTCCTATCTGCAGGATATACAGGAGGAGCAGATTGTATATAGTGTCCTATCTGCAGGATATACAGGAGGAGCAGATTGTATATAGTGTCCTATCTGCAGGGTATACAGGAGGAACAGATTGTATATAGTGTCCTATCTGCAGGATATACAGGAGGAGCAGATTGTATATAGTGTCCTATCTGCAGGTTACACAGGAGGAGCAGATTGTATATAGTGTCCTATCTGCAGGATATACAGGAGGAGCAGATTGTATATAGTGTCCTATCTGCAGGATATACAGGAGGAGCAGATTGTATATAGTGTCCTATCTGCAGGGTATACAGGAGGAACAGATTGTATATAGTGTCCTATCTGCAGGATATACAGGAGGAGCAGATTGTATATAGTGTCCTATCTGCAGGGTATACAGGAGGAACAGATTGTATATAGTGTCCTATCTGCAGGGTATACAGGAGGAGCAGATTGTATATAGTGTCCTATCTGCAGGATATACAGGAGGAGCAGATTGTATATAGTGTCCTATCTGCAGGATATACAGGAGGAGCAGATTGTATATAGTGTCCTATCTGCAGGATATACAGGGGGAGCAGATTGTATATAGTGTCCTATCTGCAGGTTATACAGGAGGAGCAGATTGTATATAGTGTCCTATCTGCAGGTTATACAGGTGGAGCAGATTGTATATAGTGTCCTATCTGCAGGATATACAGGAGGAGCAGATTGTATATAGTGTCCTATCTGCAGGATATACAGGAGGAGCAGATTGTATATAGTGTCCTATCTGCAGGGTATACAGGAGGAGCAGATTCTATATAGTGTCCTATCTGCAGGGTATACAGGAGGAGCAGATTGTATATAGTGTCCTATCTGCAGGTTATAGAGCAGATTGTATATAGTGTCCTATCTGCAGGTTATAGAGCAGATTGTATATAGTGTCCTATCTGCAGGATATACAGGAGGAGCAGATTGTATATAGTGTCCTATCTGCAGGATATACAGGAGGAGCAGATTGTATATAGTGTCCTATCTGCAGGGTATACAGGAGGAGCAGATTGTATATAGTGTCCTATCTGCAGGATATACAGGGGGAGCAGATTGTATATAGTGTCCTATCTGCAGGATATACAGAAGGAGCAGATTGTATATAGTGTCCTATCTGCAGGGTATACAGGAGGAGCAGATTGTATATAGTGTCCTATCTGCAGGATATACAGGAGGAGCAGATTGTATATAGTGTCCTATCTGCAGGATATACAGGAGGAGCAGATTGTATATAGTGTCCTATCTGCAGGATATACAGGAGGAGCAGATTCTATATAGTGTCCTATCTGCAGGGTATACAGGAGGAGCAGATTGTATATAGTGTCCTATCTGCAGGTTATACAGGAGGAGCAGATTGTATATAGTGTCCTATCTGCAGGTTATAGAGCAGATTGTATATAGTGTCCTATCTGCAGGATATACAGGAGGAGCAGATTGTATATAGTGTCCTATCTGCAGGATATACAGGAGGAGCAGATTGTATATAGTGTCCTATCTGCAGGTTATACAGGAGGAGCAGATTGTATATAGTGTCCTATCTGCAGGATATACAGAAGGAGCAGATTGTATATAGTGTCCTATCTGCAGGATATACAGGAGGAGCAGATTGTATATAGTGTCCTATCTGCAGGGTATACAGGAGGAGCAGATTGTATATAGTGTCCTATCTGCAGGGTATACAGGAGGAGCAGATTGTATATAGTGTCCTATCTGCAGGTTATACAGGGGGAGCAGATTGTATATAGTGTCCTATCTGCAGGATATACAGAAGGAGCAGATTGTATATAGTGTCCTATCTGCAGGATATACAGGAGGAGCAGATTGGATATAGTGTCCTATCTGCAGGGTATACAGGAGGAGCAGATTGTATATAGTGTCCTATCTGCAGGATATACAGGAGGAGCAGATTGTATATAGTGTCCTATCTGCAGGATATACAGGAGGAGCAGATTGTATATAGTGTCCTATCTGCAGGTTATAGAGCAGATTGTATATAGTGTCCTATCTGCAGTGTATACAGGAGGAGCAGATTGTATATAGTGTCCTATCTGCAGGTTATACAGGTGGAGCAGATTGTATATAGTGTCCTATCTGCAGGATATACAGGAGGAGCAGATTGTATATAGTGTCCTATCTGCAGGGTATACAGGGGGAGCAGATTGTATATAGTGTCCTATCTGCAGGATATACAGGAGGAGCAGATTGTATATAGTGTCCTATCTGCAGGTTATACAGGAGGAGCAGATTGTATATAGTGTCCTATCTGCAGGATATACAGGAGGAGCAGATTGTATATAGTGTCCTATCTGCAGGATATACAGAAGGAGCAGATTGTATATAGTGTCCTATCTGCAGGATATACAGGAGGAGCAGATTGTATATAGTGTCCTATCTGCAGGGTATACAGGAGGAGCAGATTGTATATAGTGTCCTATCTGCAGGGTATACAGGAGGAGCAGATTGTATATAGTGTCCTATCTGCAGGTTATACAGGGGGAGCAGATTGTATATAGTGTCCTATCTGCAGGTTATACAGGGGGAGCAGATTGTATATAGTGTCCTATCTGCGGGATATACAGAAGGAGCAGATTGTATATAGTGTCCTATCTGCAGGATATACAGGAGGAGCAGATTGTATATAGTGTCCTATCTGCAGATTATACAGGGGGAGCAGATTGTATATAGTGTCCTATCTGCAGGATATACAGGAGGAGCAGATTGTATATAGTGTCCTATCTGCAGGATATACAGGAGGAGCAGATTGTATATAGTGTCCTATCTGCAGGGTATACAGGGGGAGCAGATTGTATATAGTGTCCTATCTGCAGGTTATACAGGAGGAGCAGATTGTATATAGTGTCCTATCTGCAGGGTATACAGGAGGAGCAGATTGTATATAGTGTCCTATCTGCAGGATATACAGGAGGAGCAGATTGTATATAGTGTCCTATCTGCAGGTTATACAGGAGGAGCAGATTGTATATAGTGTCCTATCTGCAGGATATACAGGAGGAGCAGATTGTATATAGTGTCCTATCTGCAGGTTATACAGGAGGAGCAGATTGTATATAGTGTCCTATCTGCAGGATATACAGGGGGAGCAGATTGTATATAGTGTCCTATCTGCAGGATATACAGGAGGAGCAGATTGTATATAGTGTCCTATCTGCAGGATATACAGGGGGAGCAGATTGTATATAGTGTCCTATCTGCAGGGTATACAGGAGGAGCAGATTGTATATAGTGTCCTATCTGCAGGATATACAGGAGGAGCAGATTGTATATAGTGTCCTATCTGCAGGATATACAGGAGGAGCAGATTGTATATAGTGTCCTATCTGCAGGATATACAGGGGGAGCAGATTGTATATAGTGTCCTATCTGCAGGATATACAGGAGGAGCAGATTGTATATAGTGTCCTATCTGCAGGATATACAGGGGGAGCAGATTGTATATAGTGTCCTATCTGCAGGGTATACAGGGGGAGCAGATTGTATATAGTGTCCTATCTGCAGGATATACAGGAGGAGCAGATTGTATATAGTGTCCTATCTGCAGGATATACAGGAGGAGCAGATTGTATATAGTGTCCTATCTGCAGGATATACAGGGGGAGCAGATTGTATATAGTGTCCTATCTGCAGGGTATACAGGGGGAGCAGATTGTATATAGTGTCCTATCTGCAGGATATACAGGAGGAGCAGATTGTATATAGTGTCCTATCTGCAGGATATACAGGAGGAGCAGATTGTGTATAGTGTCCTATCTGCAGGGTATACAGGAGGAACAGATTGTATATAGTGTCCTATCTGCAGGATATACAGGAGGAGCAGACTGTATATAGTGTCCTATCTGCAGGGTATACAGGAGGAGCAGATTGTATATAGTGTCCTATCTGCAGGGTATACAGGAGGAGCAGATTGTATATAGTGTCCTATCTGCAGGATATACAGGAGGAGCAGATTCTATATAGTGTCCTATCTGCAGGGTATACAGGAGGAGCAGATTGTATATAGTGTCCTATCTGCAGGATATACAGGAGGAGCAGATTGTATATAGTGTCCTATCTGCAGGATATACAGAAGGAGCAGATTGTATATAGTGTCCTATCTGCAGGGTATACAGGAGGAGCAGATTGTATATAGTGTCCTATCTGCAGGATATACAGGAGGAGCAGACTGTATATAGTGTCCTATCTGCAGGGTATACAGGAGGAGCAGATTGTATATAGTGTCCTATCTGCAGGGTATACAGGAGGAGCAGATTGTATATAGTGTCCTATCTGCAGGGTATACAGGGGGAGCAGATTGTATATAGTGTCCTATCTGCAGGATATACAGGAGGAGCAGATTGTATATAGTGTCCTATCTGCAGGATATACAGGAGGAGCAGATTGTGTATAGTGTCCTATCTGCAGGGTATACAGGAGGAACAGATTGTATATAGTGTCCTATCTGCAGGATATACAGGAGGAGCAGACTGTATATAGTGTCCTATCTGCAGGGTATACAGGAGGAGCAGATTGTATATAGTGTCCTATCTGCAGGGTATACAGGAGGAGCAGATTGTATATAGTGTCCTATCTGCAGGATATACAGGAGGAGCAGATTCTATATAGTGTCCTATCTGCAGGGTATACAGGAGGAGCAGATTGTATATAGTGTCCTATCTGCAGGATATACAGGAGGAGCAGATTGTATATAGTGTCCTATCTGCAGGATATACAGAAGGAGCAGATTGTATATAGTGTCCTATCTGCAGGGTATACAGGAGGAGCAGATTGTATATAGTGTCCTATCTGCAGGATATACAGGAGGAGCAGACTGTATATAGTGTCCTATCTGCAGGGTATACAGGAGGAGCAGATTGTATATAGTGTCCTATCTGCAGGGTATACAGGAGGAGCCGATTGTATATAGTGTCCTATCTGCAGGGTATACAGGGGGAGCAGATTGTATATAGTGTCCTATCTGCAGGATATACAGGGGGAGCAGATTGTATATAGTGTCCTATCTGCAGGTTATACAGGGGGAGCAGATTGTATATAGTGTCCTATCTGCCTGGTATAATCTGCTCAGCTCCTCCTGCTCTATAACATGCCAGTGTACATTGTATTGTGTATGTGACAGGTTCTCTTGTACAGGGGAGTATAGCACAGACCATGTGGTTCATAGATGGACCATATCTCCTCACTTATCCCCAGCCAGGTAACATGGTGATGCAGTTATTTTGGCAGAGGTCCAGGTAATGTGCAGCTGATTATTAGGATCCCATTTGAGAATTGGAGGGTTTGTTTGGGTTTTATGTGCCTTAGGGTGCGGATTCTATGTCTACGAGGATATAACATCTGCACCCTATGTACGTGAGCGAGGTGTCACATAAATCTGAACGCTTCTGTGTGACGTACATGATGATTATTTCGCCGTAAATGCCGGGCATTGGTGTTGTCAGTTCAGCACTGCTGCCCACCTGTCCCAAATCCATATCAGCCTCCGTTTTCTATTACAGGAATACAGTTCAGATTTTAATCTGGTTTGTGGATATGGCCCCAGTTGATAAGTCTTGAATGAATTGAATGACTGTCTTATAAAACTGGACAAAGCTTTTTTTTTTTCATCAGAAAATACATTTATTGCTCCAGTTAATGTAAAGTTTAAGAAACGTACCATTATGTGCCTAGAGCTCCAATGCAGACCTGTTTGTCTAATCCCCCTTTCCTCTACTAGAATGACTTTCACTGTGAAAATCATTGCTATATATATATATCTATATCTATATCTATCAGGAGAGACTCATTTCTGTCAGAAGTCTATGGAGAGGGAGGAGGAGTGTATAGAAGATACGAGAAGAAAAGCTTGGCTTCCATCCCCTGCGATGGTGTGTTTTTACGGTTAGCACACTGACCCATTATATTGTAATGGCCCCTTATGCACACCCTTTTATCTTCTCATACATGTAGTGTCCTCCTGATAACCAGTCATGATGTCATTATTGTGGTCAGGTTATCTACTCATACATGTAGTGTCCTCCTGATAACCCGCCATGATGTCCTTATTGTGGTCAGGTTATCTTCTCATACATGTAGTGTCCTCCTGATAACCCGCCATGATGTTCTTATTGTGGTCAGGGTATCTTCTCATACATGTAGTGTCCTTCTGATAACCAGCCATGATGTCCTTATTGTGGTCAGGGTATCTTCTCATACATGTAGTGTCCTCCTGATAACCAGCCATGATGTCCTTATTGTGGTCAGGTTATCTTCTCATACATGTAGTGTCCCCTCCTGATAACCAGCCATGATGTCCTTATTGTGGTCAGGGTATCTTCTCATACATGTAGTGTCCTCCTGATAACCAGCCATGATGTCCTTATTGTGGTCAGGTTATCTTCTCATACATGTAGTGTCCTCCTGATAACCAGCCATGATGTTCTTATTGTGGTCAGGGTATCTTCTCATACATGTAGTGTCCTCCTGATAACCAGCCATGATGTCCCTATTGTGGTCAGGTTATCTTCTCATACATGTAGTGTCCTCCTGATAACCAGCCATGATGTCCTTATTGTGGTCAGGGTATCTTCTCATACATGTAGTGTCCTCCTGATAACCAGCCATGATGTCCTTATTGTGGTCAGGTTATCTTCTCATACATGTAGTGTCCCCCTGATAACCCGCCATGATGTCCTTATTGTGGTCAGGCTATCTTCTCATACATGTAGTGTCCTCTTGATAACCAGCCATGATGTCCTTATTGTGGTCAGGGTATCTTCTCATACATGTAGTGTCCCTCCAGTTTAAAGGGGCTGTCCAGACTATTTTTTTTTTTTTTTTTAAATTAGGCTGGGGAAAGTGAAGAAAGTGGTCTAATTAAAAATAAGTAGCCTGGACAACTCCTATAACTTTCTTTTACTTGTCTAAAAATTTAAAGGGGCTCTATCACCAGGAAAAGTCATTTTTAACTAATCACACCTTTGCATAACCTTTAGAAAGTCTATTCCACACTTACCTTTAGTATATAGATTGCCTCAGTGGTTTCTGAATAAGTCCGTTTTTATTCATATGCTAATTAGACTGGTGCACGATAGAAGGTGCACACCTCTCCTATTGTTTTCTATGGGAGACGGCTCCTGCTGCTGCTGATGACTCGCTTCCTGTTTGCTTCACACACATAGAAGATAATGGGAGAGAGGAGGCTTCTGGGAACTTCCTGAGCTGGCTGGAGGCTCATTAGCATATCAATAAAAACGGACTTATTCAGAGACCACTGAGGCAATCTACATACTAAAGGTAGGTGTGGAATAGCCTTTCTGAAGCCTATGCAAGCATGTGTTTAGATAAAAATGACTTTTCCCAGTGATAGAGCCCCTTTAAAGGGGTTTTCACATCTCCTTGTTTCAGCAGTTTGCCTGCAGTTTTTTCTTCCTACTTCCTGTACCCCCCCCCCCCCCCCACACACACACACACACACACACACACACTGAACAGGATACTATGATATATCAGAATACTTATGCAGATCATATAATATGCACATGCTTGTAGAGAACAGACTCGGTGTTATCTGTGTGTTTACATAGAGAGGTAACAGACTCGGCTTTATCAGCAAACTGCTATTAGCTGAAGGATTGTCCTGCTGGCACTGAGTAAGTGATGTCACTTGTCCTATCTTATAGGTCCGTGACTATAGCAACGCTGTGTAAGCAATAGTAGGAATAAGTTCACATAGCAGGCGAACAAAGCATCATTTCTAAAGCAATATATTCAGGAAAAGTCTTCCATTAATATGTTACCAGTATAGATAGGATCCTTCAGATGGGACAACCCCTTTAATTATCAAAGCTCCTTTAAGAGAAACTTAAGAGAAACGCCGCAGTTTTCAGTACAGTTTTTCGGAAAGGTCAGAAATGGCTTCCAAAGGCTTTGGGGATATAAGGGAGGGAGTTGTGCAGGATCAAAAAGTGACTGAGGCGGTGCATGCGTGTCCCGGGATGTAGTCTTTGTATACATGGTAATGTCACCAGTCAACTTGTTCTGCCTCAGGCGGGGTGTTGGGTAAGGAAGGAGAAGAACAATAGACCCGTCCCTTTAATTATGGTCTCCTCTAATAAGCCACGCTCTTGTAATTGCAGCTTGTACTCACTTGGCACCCAGTCTTATACTCGCTGCCGCTCCCTTGTGTGTGAAGCTTCTGTAAAGCTGAGATGATGGCAGGTAGGTTACTTGTGTTATCACCGTGCGAGCAGGTAGGGAGTAAGGGAGTGACCTCTCCATCTGTATTGGGGGAGAAGGCTGAGGAGCGAATGCCTCCATTACTGAGGTATTAGCATTTTCCTGATATGCTAATGAGCTTTGTGGTGCAACGAGAATGTCACCATTGCACTCTCCAGCACCCATATGGCTCCATGTTTTTTCCCTGCTGTGACTGACATGTACATTGCCTGGCCTTGTCTACCATAATACGGGGGTGCGATGAGTGCAATGGTGACATCCTTGTTGCACCAAAAAGCTCATAAGGGTGTCGGGGTAATAAAAGCTAATATCTCCGAAATGGAGGCAGCTATTGGAAGCAGAAGTGTTTTATTCAGCTGAACTCCGACTTTGACTCTGTTCTGGTGACACTCCCTTTAATTAAAGTAGACAGTAATAGAAATGGATACAGTTGTCTTAAAGGGATCCTATCATTGGATACCTTTTTTTTTTCTCCCCAACATGTAGGAATAGCATTAAGTAAGGCTATACCGTACTTCTCCTACCTTTAGATGTCCTCTCCGCGCCACCAGTCGGTAGAAATCCCAGTTTTCTTCGGTATGCAAATGAGTTCTCTCGCAGCACTGGGGGCGGTCCCCAGCGTTCAAACAGTACTGGGGCGTCCCCAATGCTGTGAGAGCACTTTCCAGCACCGCCTCCATCTTATTCTGAAACGCCCTCTCCCTGTGTCGTCTTCTGTCCTGGGTTTCAAACTTCTAGTCCTTGGGCAGAGCCGACTGTGCATACCCGGGCCACAAGAAAATGGCCGCTTACTCAGTAAGCTGGTGTAGGCAGCCATTTTCTTATGGTCTGTGGGCAATGTGCAGTCAGCTCTGCCCGAGGCCTAGAAGTTTGAAGCCATCTCCAAAAGAAGACGCGCAGAGAGGCCATTCCAGATGGAGGCGGCGCTGGAGAGTTCTCCTGCAGCATTGGGGACGCCCCCAGTGCTGCGAGAGAACTCATTTGCACACCGAATAAAACCCTGATTTCTACCGAACCGTGGGGTCCTGGCCTAAAAGAGGACCTTTCATGTTCTCTGACATTGGCGGTATTATATACCACTAGATGGCTGACCGGTGTACTGAGTACAGCGTTGTATGTGCCGTGAGTTATCGTTTTCGCTAATTTTGGTACCGATATCGATCCACTGTCAGAAGGGCGGGGCTGAGACCTTAGCATCACCGCTGGTCTGTGAGGAACACTTCCAACCTCCTTTTCCCTCCTAGCGGTATATGATCAGATCCGCTGGTGTCAGAGGACATGAAAAGTCCTCTTTTAAAGGGATTGTCCAGATTTTTAAAATCGAAGATCGGACATCCCTTTTAGATCAGCTGAGATTCCCTGAGATTCAGCTGAGATCATAGGACTCCCCTTGCTGGTGAAGGCTCCAGTGCTAACTTGCTTTACTTCCTGTAGCAAATCGGACCCCTGCCAATCTAACATTGATGTCAAGTCAGGAGAGGCGCCCGGCTCTTTTTAAAAGGAATCTGTTGCCAGGTATCACGTCCTTATGGTGCTGGGGTGTAGGGCACTAAATCTGCACACTTCAGCCCCGTATGTTGTGCCACTTTGGAGTTTCAATCTGCTGGACGAGAGTCCTAGGCCGTGTGCAAGGGGCTTGTATTGTCAGTTTCTTCCGTTTGATCAGAGGCGACTTACACGTATTTGACGCTTCTCTTTCCAGGCTGACCTTTCTTCACACTGCGTGCGGAAAAGACGGGACTCATTCGGAATGTTTGACGGGTATGATAGCTGTAGTGAGGACACCAGCAGCAGCTCCAGCTCCGACGAGAGTGAAGAGGAGGTGGCCCCATTACAGTCCAGTCTCCCCATTATCAAGAACAATGGCCAGGTCTACACGTACCCAGATGGCAAATCTGGCATGGGTGAGTCAAAGATCCTTAAAGGGATTCTATCATTAAAATCCAATTTTACGTAGGAATAGCCTTAAGAAAGGCTATTCTTCTCCTACCTTTAGATGTCTTCTCCGTGCCGACATTCGGTAGAAATCCCGGTTTTCTTCGGTATGCAGATGAGTTCGCTCGCAGCCCTGGGGGCGGGCCCCGGCGCTCAAACAGCACTAGGGGCGACCCCAGTGCTATGAGAGAAATCTCCAGCGCCGCCTCCATCTTCGTCTGGAACGGCCTCTACATGCGTCTTCTTCCGGCGCTGGGCTTCAAACTTCTAGGAATGCGCAGTTGCCTCTGCCGTCAGGCCTCGGGCAGAGCCGACTGCGAATGCCCGTGGCAATTTTCCTGTGGCCGCTTACACAGTAAACTAGTGTAAGCGGCCAATTAGGGGTAAGCGGCCACCAGAAAATGGCCGCAGGCATGCGCAGTCGGCTCTGCCCAAGGCCTAGAAGTTTGAACCCAGCTCCTGAAGAGGGCATTCCTGAAGAAAATGGAGGAGGCCATGGAGAGTTCTCTCGCAGCATTAGGGACGCCCCCAGTGCTGTTTGAGTGCTGAGGACCACCCCCAGTGCTGCAAGAGAACTCATTTGCATACCGTCGAAAACCCGGATTTCTACCGAACGGTGGCGTGGAGAAGACATCTAAAGGTAGGAGAAGAATAGCCTTTCTTAAGGCTATTCCTACGTGTTAGGGACAAAAAAATAGCATTTTAATGATAGACTCCCTTAATCTATACACACATATAAAAATGGGCTCCGTTTACACCTACATCATGGCTTCTGTTTCTACTGACGATTTGACAGACCTGGTTTTTAGGAGAACCTGATGTACGCCATTGCTTTATAATGGATCTGTCAGATTTCTATATGGGAATTACCAAAGCTCTTAAAGGGGTTGTCTCAAACCCTGTGTGTATTGGATACGCACGTTCTATCTATTGCATAGGGCATCAGTAGATAATTGACGGGGCACACGGACCCTGCACTGATCTGACATGCCCGGTTGACAGAACAGGACAGGGATGATCTCCAGAATACTAGCATTCAGGTAAATCTGAGCGAGCGCCATGTGACTAGTATTAGGGCAAGAGGGGGCGGATTCTGACGCCGAATCCATCTCAGAATCCGCCCCCTCACAATGGAGGTCTATGTAGACCGCTAGCTTTCTTTATTCCGTGACCGGTATGTTCCGGCTCACGGAAAAAAAGAAACGGGCTGTCCTTTCTTCAAGCTGAGTCAGCCCCAGCGTCGTCGTCGCGACACCACCTTCCGAGCTAGGCCCATTCATTTGTGCCGCGACTGTCGGAAGCCACAACAGTCGCTGCAGGCGCATTTTGGTCCTATTCCGACGCGGCTCCCCGCATCAGAATCAGGACCAAAATATGCGGTCCCGTGATCGAGGCCGTACACACTTACACCAGATAACGCTCTATACAGATCTAAACTTTTTTTTTTTTTGCTTTGTTCTGTATTTTTAGCCACATGTGAGATGTGTGGAATGGTCGGGGTCCGAGACGCTTTTTACTCTAAAACAAAGAGGTTCTGCAGCGTCTCCTGTTCGCGAAGTTATTCCTCCAATTCTAAGAAGGCGAGCATCCTGGCAAGACTACAGGTAGTGGATTGGAACACTTTGATTTTATAAAGGGGGTTGTGCAGGTTTTTTTCACTGTTGCGTATAGTATTGGTCTAAATAAAGTTGAGTCGCTTTGTCCATATGTGACATTACTTATCCAATATTACGGTAATCCGTAATCACAGCCTGGATGACGCGGCAGAGTTGCGTTTACAACTCTGCAAGCCTCAGGGCTGAAATCTCCCAAAATGTCTCACTAGTTCACCCTCCTCAGAATGGCGTAGGGGTAATTAAAGGGTTTTTCTTGGACTTAAGTGATTGTCATGTAAATGGTTGTGGGGTCTGACAAACCAGGACCCATGCTGATCAGCTGGCCTGGTACAGAAGTGGTTAAATTGGCAGCGGGAGCTTTCGCCACCGCCACGAACTTGAAATCTTTAGATCTTTCAATAGTCTCTGGTCCACTGATTTCGGTGCAGTTTAATTTTTTTTTTTTCTCTAGCCCCCACCCATCCTGAGCAATAATTTTGTTAGATTCGGTACAGTTATGCTCTCTGCTGTTAGGTGGGCGGTGTCGGGCTGAAGCAGAACGACAGGGACCGCCCACCCGACAGCAGGTAGCATAATTGTGCTGAAGGAGACAGAAATGATTGCTCAGGAATGGTGGGGACTAGAGAAAAGATTCCAACTGTGCCAGAATCAGTGGAGAGGTGACTATAGGAGGAGGTAGAGAGTTGTAGTTGGTGGAAGTGGTGAGAGGTCCTCTTTAAAGGAGCCATCTGGGGTTCAATTGTTACCAATTACCCGTCTCAGAGGTGAAGGGGAAGGAGGTAGGTTGACTCAGGTGCCCGGTAACTGGTCCCCAGGATTCAGAGCCAGCCCGAAAACCCAGCGGGCAACACTAAAAGAACCCAGACAGAAAATGGGTAAAATGTAGTCCCCGGATAGCCCCTTGTCCGTTTGCTACGTGTTGAAGTTGATATTTTATATTGCTGTTTCTTTTAGGGTAAACCTCCCGCTAAAAAAGCAAAAGTTCTCCAAAAACAGCCATTAGTTGCTAAGTTGGCAGCGTATGCACAGTATCAGGCTACCTTGAAGAATCAATCATTAAGTAAAACTGGTAAGAACCGTTCTGTTAACCCTTCGCTTATTTTAGCCAAACGTCGGCGTTTAATACGTTTTTTCTTTATTTCCCTCTTAGCCATAACCGCAGAGGGTTTTAACTGGGGCAACTACATCACTAGCAATAACTTAGTGGCTGCCCCAGTGACCTGCTTCAAACATGTAAGTATTGCCCTGTATCTTTTTAGTCAAGTGTATGTCTTATGGTGGTTTTAAAGGGGAACCCGGTCCCTCCTTTGCCCGTCCCCCCTTTGTCTTGTTCTTGCTGCTTCTATCTCTGCGTATAAAACCGGGACCATTAAAGACCTACAGTATATTACAGACTTTGGCGACATGTTTTTCTGCTTCAGTCTTTCGAGATCCAGATGTCACTCGTACAGGCTCTAGGATATTCCGTATGAGGAATAAAAGCTCTTGACCATGCCTTCTTCCTCATTTACTGTCCTTGGCGATGGGCGTATTGTATACTTTTAGAAAGCTCCATTTGACACAGTCAGCTTTTTCGGTATATGCATTCGGCACCGATATCCATCCACTGTCAGAAGGACAGCCCTTACAGCCTAGTGGGCTATGAGGAATGCCCCTCTGACAGTAAGGCTACTGTCCAACTCTATACATTATTTATTAGGGGTTGCCCCACTGGTTTTGGCACAGTTGCAGTTGGCTGTGTAAGTGGCCATTTCCTTGTGACCCGGGCATGCGCAGTTGGCTCTGCCTGAGGCCTAGAAGATTGAGACCCAGGACGGATGAAGATGCAGGGAGAGGGTGTTCCAGAAGAAGATGGAGGCATCACTGGAGAGTTCTCTTGCAGCACTGGGGGCGGTCCCTACCGCTCAAACAGCAACGGGGGCGTCCCAATGCTGCCAGAGAACTCTCCAGCGACGCCTCTTCTTCTTCTGGACCTCCTTCTTCCGTCCTGGGTTTAAATCTTCTAAGCCTTGGGCAGAGCTGACTGCCCATGCCCGGGCTGAAAGAAAATGGCCACTTACACATTATTTATTAGGGGTTGCCCCACTGGTTTTGGCACAGTTGCAGTTGGCATTGTTTTCTCTAGCCCCAACCCTCTCCAATAGTCAAGGGTACTGTCAGGTGGTCGGCGTCAGGCAGGTGCAGACGAGGGTTGTGATTCTGAGCTCTGACACTGGCTGCCTTTGATTGGAGATCTGAATCACGCCCCCTGCCTGACACCGCCCACCTGACATTACAGAGATGCAATAGGTTGGGAAGGGTAGGGGGGTAGAGAGAAAATTCTGATTATGTTGGAATCAGTGGAGCGGCCCCTATTAACAGGAGGTGGTGAAAGGTCCTCTAAGTGTTCACTGATCATTATATTTGGCTTTCTTGGTCGGCTTTATCTGACTGCAGTAACTTCTTTTACAGGCACCCATGGGCACCTGCTGGGGTGACATCTCCGAAGGTGTAAGAGTAGAAGTTCTCAACACAGATAACAGTCTCTCTCCAAAAGTCTTCTGGATCGCTGTGATTGTGAAGTTAGCAGGTCCGTGACCGATCCACCCTCTCGACGTAAAGGCTATGTGCAACTTTTGCGGCACCTTTTCTTTTCAGTTTAGCATTGTACCATTTATAATATTATAAAACAAGGTACATAGGTAGCGACCTTTGATGTAGTATTACGTCATGGGTCGCATAGGGATGTATGGAGTGAGCTCAGGAGCTGAGCTCTCTCCATACACGGCAGGTGGCGGCTGTATAATACAGCCAAGACCTGCCGCTAACAGCAGCGATCGCTGCTGTTAACCCTTTACAAACTGCGGTCAAACGCGACAGCAGCGTGTAAACTGTGGAGGCGGCACGGGCGCCGCCATTTTCTGTCTCCTGAATGTCACCAGAGGGCGGTGATCGGTTGCTGTGACAGCAGGAAGTCTATTGAAGGCTTCTAGGCTTGTCATAGCATTGGTTCTATTGCAGGATGCCAGAGGCAGCATCTAATAGAACTGCTGTCATTTTGCTATTCACTGCAATACTGTAGTATTGTATGAGCGATCAGACCCCTGAGGTTTCAAGGTACCTAAGGGGTCTGATCATAAATGTGAAAGAAGAAAAAAAAAAAGTTTTTAAGAGTATTAAAAAATTATAAAAGTTCCAATCACCCCCCTTTCCCTAGATCAGATATAAAAGTAAATAAAGAACATGAAACATAAACATGTTAGGTATCCCCGCGCTCCAAAATGTCCGAACTACTTAAATATTAAAACACTTATCCCGTACTATGAACATCGTAGCAGCAAAAAAAAAATAAAAAAAATAGCCAAATAGCGGGTTTTTTTTTTTTAAATTGAATAAAAAGTGATCAAACCATCAGATCTTTCCCCAAATGGTATCAATAGAAACGTCTTCTTGTCCCGCATAAAAAGACACCGCTCCCAGCTCCATACATGTAAATATGACAGTTACAGGTGTCAGAACATGATTGAAATTTTTTTTTCTATTTTGCTAAGTTTTTTTCATTTTTTAAAAAGTATCAAAACATTACAAATACTATATAAATTTGGTATCACCGTGTTCATACTGACACGTAGAACACAGGTAACATGTCATTTGTACCAAACAGTGAACGCTGTTAAAATTAAACCCATATGAAAATGGCGCAAATGCATTTTTTTCTCCAATTGCACCTCATTCAGAATTTTTTTTCCAGCTTCCCAGTACATTGCACAGCCTATTGAATGGCGCTAGTACAAAGTACAATTTGTCCCGCAAACAATAAGCCATCGTGTGACTCTGTGAACTGAAAAATTAAAAAGTTACGGCTCTTGAAATGTGAGGAGGGATAAGCGAAGATGCGAAACCAATAAATGGCCTGGTCCTTAAGGGGTTAAAAATTCTCATGTATCAGGGCCGGCTTCTCTGTATACAGTATTGTAAGTGTTCCTTCTTGTTTTCAGGCTACAACGCCTTGCTGCGGTACGAAGGCTTTGAGAATGACGCCAGCCTGGACTTCTGGTGTAACATCTGCAGTAGTGATGTCCATCCAGTGGGCTGGTGCGCCAGCAGTGGGAAGCCCCTTGTCCCGCCACAAAGTACGTATTCAGACCTGCAGGATATTTCATCTTCATATTGATCCATGACCAATAACTCACTGCTGTGGATCCAACTCTTGGATTGTACCGTACATATGTTATTAGCTGTCGTGATGCTGCCGGCCAGTAGATATTTTGGCACTTAGACAAATCCGTCTGACACTGGGATCCTGCACCGATCAGCTGATTCATGGTGTACACTCAGAAGTAGAGATGTAGTTCCCCAGCACCATCACTACTGTATACAGCTTCTGGCTCTGTATACTGTAGTGGTGACGTCAGGGATCCGCAGCTCTGCTCTCATTTACTTGTATAGGAGCAGGGCAGCTTGCCGCAATATACCTTGTATACGGCTTCTGGCAGGCGAATCAGCTGATCAGAATCAGGATCTAGGTGTCAGACTCCCACCAATCACATAGTGACAACCTATCCTATGGGAAGGATTACCTGAGAGTCTTGGACAACATCTTATTGCATAAAGTATTTTAAAAGGAAGGTGTCGCCAAGAAATGACTTAATGTTTAAATCACATTTTTATATTAAACCCATTTTTTTAAAGAATTTGGTGATTTATTTATTTACCGTATATACTCGAGTATAAGCCGTGTTTTTCAGCACAGTTTTTGTGCTAAAAAAGCCCCCCTCGGCTTGTACTCGAGTCAAGAAAAAATAAAAAAATATTTTTTTTATGGTGGGGAGAGGTGGGTCTATGACCAGTCGCAATAGTAATGTATAGAATCTCCCATAAAATAGTGGAAAAAAAGCTTTAAAAAAATGTAATAAAAAAATAAAAGTTCTAAATCCCTCCTTTCCCTAGGATACATATAAAAGTAGAAAATGACTGTGAGACACAAACACATTAGGTCTCCCTGTGTCTACTGAATATAGATCTGCAGTGCTCCTGTTCCGTCAGGAAGGGGTTAATAGGAGCACTGCAGATCCCCTATAGTCAGCCAGACTGAATTCCAAGTGGGGGAAAAAAAAAACCCAGTCCTCAAGCTCAGGGAAGGGGCCGACAGACAACCAAAACACCCCCTCCCCTTCCCCAGCAACTACTGCACCCAAAAACTCCGACCATTTTAATTTTTGAAATTTTCCAGTAGCTGCTGCATTTTCCCCCTAGGCTTATACTCGAGTCAATAAGTTTTCCCAGTTTTTTTTTGTTTGGTTTTTTTTTTTGTAAAATTAGGGACCTCGGCTTATACTCGAGTATATACGGTATTATTTTATTTTACATCTCATTATCTATATCTTTAAAAAACAAAACAAAAAAAAAAACGTTGCAATTCCAACTCTTGCCACAAACCTAAAATAGTCTGTGACTTCTTATGGGCCATGGACACAACACAATGTTCTGGAGCAGACCCTATTGACTTTCTTGGGGGGGATTTTTCAAGGCATGCTGTGTGACCTGTGCTGAGGGGGAATAGATAAGATGTGACATCACCTATTGTGATTGGTGGATTCTGTGTCTTATTTACATATCATCATCAATGTGCTTTAACTGAGGTGACTGCTGCAAAGGAAACGCATACGGATAACAATGAAGTCTTAGTGCATTATTTGGTTTAGTGGCCAGAATCGGAACTGCATTATTTTTAATAAAATATTATTATAATTTTATTTTTTATTTATTTATTAGTATTATTATTTTATTACTATTATTATTATTATTTCATTTTTTATTACTATTTGTTTTTATTATTGTTATTTTATTACTATTATTATTAATCTAGATGATATGGGGAATTTTTGTAAAACCTCACAAAAAAAAAAAAAATTGATTTAATACAAATGTTAATTAAAAATCGGTCATTTTCTGGTCAGAAGGAGTTCCATTAAAACAGGGAAATGCCCCCCCCCCTCCCCTCCACCAATCCTGGGAAACCTGGAAGATCACCTAATGTGTATGGAGGATCGTGGCCCCTCTCCTACTGGTAGATGTGGGGAGAGATGAGGATGGGCTGGATGTCTTTGGGTTGATGAGCTTCCACCTTCTCCAGTTCAGTACTGGAACGCCAGTTTAACTCTTTGTTGTGTTGCTTTTGTTGCAGCCATACAACACAAATACTCTAATTGGAAAGCTTTTTTAGTCAAAAGACTGACCGGTGCCAAGACTCTCCCTCCAGATTTTCCGCAGAAGGTAGGTACACCCGTACTTTACCGAGGACCTCTCCGGATACGTCTGCTTCAGAGACGCACCTCTCCTACTAAGCAGACATAAGTGACGCATGAACGCCGCACATCTTTATTTATTTTTCTAAGGTATCGGACAGTATGCAGTATCCATTCAAGCCTTTAATGAAGGTAGAAGTCGTGGACAAAACCCACCTTTGCCGGACGCGGGTTGCCATCGTAGACACAGTCATTGGAGGCAGACTACGGCTGGTGTATGAAGAAAGCGAAGACAAGACCGATGATTTCTGGTGTCACATGTACAGCCCCCTCATTCATCACATTGGGTGGTCTCGGAGTATAGGTCATCGCTTTAAGAGATCAGGTATGCAGGCTTAAGCTTTAAGGGCTTACCCATGGTTCTTATTGTTATGGCCTCTCCTTGGGAAAGGTCCTCAGTATCTGATCTGTGCGGGGGCAGACACTCGGCCATTTGCTTCTGGCTCTGTACACTGTATGGCAGCAGTCCCGAACAGCTGCTGGATGTGGTGTTTGGGTATCAGCCCCCACTGGTCCGTTATTGAAAGCCTGATATCCAGCGTTAATTTGTTCGGGGTTCCTCCCGGGCCTGTTACTATACAGTGTACAGAGCCAGTTGCAGATCGACCCTATACTTTGTATAGTGGCATTTTAGGTTCCTTAAATGGTGCCACAACTGAGCTGCTGTATGATGTACAGACTGTTCTGCTTCAGACTCTGCACACTGTATAGTACCAGTCCCAAGAACTGATGGGTGCGGAGAAACCACTGATCAATACTGAGGATATAAAACCCAGGAGAACCCCTTTAATTCTGTGATTATTCCTATGGTGATCTGTTCTCTCGTGTTTCACAATTACAACTTACTGTTTTATTTTATAGATATATTAAAGAAACAGGAATCTCATTACGACGCCCCGGCCCATTTATTTGCGACCGTACGTACATCTCTAGTCATGTTCTCTCCTTCACTGTGATCTTATCTAGTTGGTAGTGCCTATCGTGGCAGGTTGGTGGTTGTGATACACAGCCCTGGCACTGCCACAGTTGGCTGGGTGTGTGATTCCATGAGTTTGCATGAGAAACTTATTTACATTTTTTATTTTTTTTTCCTGCTTTTATTTTCAATTTTGCATGTTACAATCTATATTTAAAGGGATCCTATCTTTTAAACACATTTTTTTTTTTCTCCCTAACATGTCGGAATAGCCTTAAGAAAGGGTTTTTTTTTTTTGTCTCCTACGTTTCCTTTTCTACTCTGTGCCGCCGTTCACCTGCAATCCTGGTTTTTCTCGGTATGCAAATGAGCTCTCTGGCAGCACTGGGGGCGTCCCCAATGCTGCCAGAGAGCTCTCCAGCAACGCCTCCATCATCTTCTGCAACGAGGTCTTCACCGCGTCTTCTGGCGGCGTCTTCTTATTTCTAGGCCTCGGGCCTAGGGCAAGCCGACTGCGCATGCCCAGGGCCACAAGAAAAATGGCCACTTCCACATTATTGTAAGCGGCCATTTTCTCGTGGCCGGCAGGCATGCGCAGTCAGCTTGCCCGAGGCCTAGAAGTAAGAAGACTCCGCCGGAAGAAGACGCGGTGAAGACTTCGTTGTAGAAGAAGATGGAGGCGGTGCTGGAGAGCTCTCTGGCAACATTGGGGACACCCCTAGTGCTGTTTGAGCACTGGGGCATGCCCCCAGTGCTGCTAGAGAGCTTATTTGCATACCAAGATAAAAACCGGGATTGGCGAACGGCAACGCGGAGAAGAAAAGGAAAGGTAAGAGACTAATAGTCTTTCTTAAGGCTATTGCGACATGTTAGGGAGAAAAAATTGAGTTCAAAAGGTAGGATCTCTTTTAAAAAATAAAATAAATAATTACAATTTCTTGTAATTTTCACACTTTCCACTAAGCCTAATAGAAGCCTTACACTTGCTAATTCTTTGGAGATTTTCATTGCAGTAGTCACTTCTTTGACTTAAGACAAGATAGGTCAGTGGTGTTCTCTATCGCTACTAACAATAGATGTCACAACTTATTTTTGCCCCCCTCCCTATGTAGAATATTCTCCCATAAATCTCAATACGTTTGTTCCAGTTTATTGCTGCCCATAGCCCAGACTATGATTGGCATTTGAGTTGTTGTATCGGACATGTCCACATGGACTCCTGTGACTGGGGTGGCACTGTGGTGCTCATACAAGGACTCCTGGTGGAACATTTGATACTGCCTCAATATAACAGCAGAAGAGCTCCATATAATGTATAAGGTTCATAACATAAGTGACTTCAATTTTTTTTTTTTTTATTATTAGGTCAAAGATGTTGACCAGAGCTCTGAATGGTTCAAGGAAGGCATGAAACTGGAAGCCATCGATCCGCTAAACCTCTCTGCCATATGTGTAGCAACCATAAGAAAGGTGAATACTGTGCTATTGCCAAAGGTTAAAACACAATTTCACTTTATGGGCTGAGCATCTGACTTTACACCGCTCCCCTTTCCTCTGTCTATGTCGTCATCCATGTTCTGGTCACCGTGTAATGTGAAGCGTAGCCCTTGTGCCTGGGTCTGGGTCTTCCGCATGTCAGCACGATATAGTTAGCGTAAGCCTCGTATGGTATCACAATTTTGATTGGAGACAACACTTAAAAGCATCATTCCCATTGGGAGGAGCTTGGTTATACATTGTAAAGCCTAATACTATGTTATAAATGAAATAGTGATGTCATCAGAAGATCTTCACACGCACGTGTCATGAGTCCGGTCGGTGTTCGGCCATACTTCTTTGGAATCGTAATGAAGATTGACCGCACTGTATGCCGTACTTGTGCTGGTGTGTTACCTCTATTGCTAGATTAGTTGAAGGGACTTGGATCTGTAAGAAAAAAAAAAAAAAAAAAAAGTTTATGGGATATGCTGCAATAATCCCGTTGGATATCAGCATGTAATGAACTGATATGGTCTCTAGTGCTCCATTCATAACTACTTGGTGATTCTGTAATTATTATTATTTTATTATCATTTTTATTTTTTCTTTAGGTTTTGGCAGAAGGATACCTAATGATTGGAATCGATGGCTCTGAAGCGGCAGATGGCTCAGACTGGTTTTGCTACCATGCTTTATCCCCCTCAATATTCCCTGTTGGTTTCTGTGAAATTAACAAGATTGAACTAACTCCGCCACGTGGTACGGCCTTCATCCTATCCTACTAATATATTATTATTTTTTATTATTATTATTATTATTATTTTATTTTGTATATTATATATTATTATTATTATATTTATCTTATTTATATTTTATATATTTTATTTATATTATATTTATATTATTATGTGTGTGTGTGTGTTTATTATTATTATTATTATTATTATTATTATTATTATTATTATTATTATTATTATTATATATTTATTGTTATTTTATATTATATTTTTATTTTATTTTTTATTATTATTATAAATTCTAATAAATAAATTATATAAATAGATAGTTTGTAAACTCGATTAAAACATAAGCTACTTTTTATCCCGGTAAATGACATGGCTTCACAACTGTTATGAATTTATGTTCACATACTATATTACACTGCTCTTATCTCAGCTTCTGATAAAGCCAGGGCTGTTATCTCTCTTTGTAAACACACACTAACCCTCAGTGGATTGTGCACATCTATTTGCATATTATCTGATATGCTCCAGGCAGTGCTGACACACTGGATGGGAAAACAACCTTTAATCCAAATTGGCAGTTTGCTAATTTTAAACATGCCGGGAAACAGAAAATCGAATTTGTCGCAAACGACGAGAGCTATGTAGGTAGCCAGAAGTCACAGAGTTCTCCTCAGGCGGAGCTGAGGGGGGATCATCAACGCCACACTCTTTATATGACGTCCCAGCGAGCTGCTGAGATGCCATTACAATCACGGGCACAGTGCTAGAAACAAGTTCAGCGGCAGCCCAGCTTGACGGCTGTTGAAACGCTGGACCAGGCGGATCATCAACACCAACAACACACTCATTATATGGCGTCTCAGCAAGCTGCTGAGATACCGTAACACTCATGGGCCCAGCACGAAGAACGAGTTCAGCAGCAGGACAGCTTAAGAGCTGCTGAAATGCCGGAGCAGGCAAACCATCGACGGCAGCAATTTGCTGAATATAGGCGGATCATCAACGCCAACAACCTGCAGACGAAGTCGCAGGCAGAGGCTAGTTGCTATTATATATCCTCAATGTATACCATGGATGGTATGTTTTCCTTAAAATAGCTCATAAACATCAGCGGAGGGTCTGACACATTGGATATCTGTGGACCAGTTGTTTGCTTCACAGGCCATATAACTTCACATTCATCAGTCACACAGATTGTTTTTTGCAGCTCTGTCCCATTGATGCGAATGGGTTGAAGGTGTAACACGGAGCACAGCCACTATACAATCTACAGCACTGTACTTGGGCTTTCTGTGAAGAAGCCGCAGCGATGGCTGAAATGCTGCAGTCTCTTCAAACAGCTGGTGGGACTGGACGTCGGACCCTCAGCCATTCTTAAGCAACGACTTATGCCTTGTATAGGTCATCCTACAAAACCTGCACATAGCACTCGCGGATTATGTTGCAGAAAATCCACTTTTATCTGTATTTTGTAGCCTAAGGGAGGTCTGTCGGGTGTAGACTCTCCAATCAGCTGATTCATTCAAGTGCCCACTATTGGACCCCCTATCTTAAGAGGGTGCCTGATTCCGGACCCACAACGATCTGATATTGGTGACTTATCCTTAGGATGTCTGCAATATTTTTTGCTTTCAATTCTATAAAGTATTACTGATCTGATGATGATGTGATGGCAAATCCAGACAAAGCAACTCATTGTTATTCGTTTTCCAGGATACGCAAAACTACCTTTCAAATGGTTTGACTACCTCAGGGAAACCGGATCTATAGCGGCTCCTGTAAAGCTCTTTAACAAGGTAATCTGCACGTTACGGGTATTCGGTGTCACATACTTGGCTAGGATTACATTATGTTTTCATCCTCCATTGGCTATATACAGCCGGATACGTTCTGAGTATATACCAGTGATGGGAAGCTGTGACGTATCTCACTGTACATGCATACTGCCGGATACATTACCCATACACTGCCTAGGCCTTGTATATTACAACTAATACAGTGCGCATGTTCCTTACCTGGTACCTGGCACATCTTGCTTCCTAATGGTACAGTTTTACTACAGCAGCATCTTATCTGTCTTTCCAGGAAGTCCCCAATCATGGCTTCCGTGTTGGAATGAAGCTTGAGGCTGTAGATCTCATGGAGCCCCGGTTAGTGTGTGTTGCCACAGTCACACGCATTATACACAGACTGCTAAGGATCCATTTCGATGGTTGGGAAGACGAGTATGATCAGTGGGTAGACTGTGAATCCCCAGACCTCTATCCCGTTGGCTGGTGTCAGTTAACAGGCTACCAACTACAACCTCCAGCACCACAATGTAAGTCACAGATTCCTTACAAAAAGCCATTTTGGCTCCACTGGGGGGGATTATGGGAAAAATATGCAACTCTGTTTCCCAAGCTGTAAATAGGGAAACAGTGCCTCTGTTAGCTGCCGTCTAGAGGTAGCCCCCTTAGTACATCATCCCCGACTTTCCAACAAGCCTTTACTGCAATGATGCAGAATTTTTCCAAGTCAGTATCCCAGCTGTGGACAGCGCTGTTTCAGTCTGGTTGGATCTCTTCAGCACAGCGTAGGGAAAACTGACTCGGCAGAGGTGAGAGACTTCTAGACCAGGTTATGGGGATAATGTCACTCCCTAAGGAGAGACCACCTTCACACTTGTATGGAGACTTACAAAAAGCCATTTTAGCTCCACTGGGGGGGATTATGGGAAAAATATGCAAATCCATTTCCCTAGAGGGCAGCAAACAGGCACGGTTTCCCTATTTACATCTTGGGAAACAGATTTGCATACTTTTCCCATTTATCAATTTGGTGATGCATTTGTAGTTAGTGACAGAAGTTTGTCAGATTCCTCAATGTGAACATACTCTAACCCTGTAAGCACTGACTAGGTATCTAAACAATCTCTTGTGTGTATCCTCCTCCTATATATGCTTTCCTCTCTAACTAGAGTCTCTATGCTCTGCCCCTCCTGATACATGGGATTCTTTAACTTGTTAAGAACCGGGACTATTTGTTTTTGGTTTTTAACTCCCTGCCTTCCAAAATTCACATATTTAATATTTATATTTTTAGTTTGCCTCTTTCAGCGAAGTCCACTTCTAGCTTTGGCTCAACAAAACGCAGCGTTTCCACAACGTGTATCTGTGTTTTAAACAGCTTCCTCTAGTGGCTGCTGAAGACGGAAATAATTTAATGGTCTAAACTAATGTGTTTTCTCCCACTGGACCTAGGATACTGCCACAGGTGCAGACATACAAAACATGTAACTGGTAATTGTCATAAGGTCAAAGCCATGTTTATGACTAATTGTCCAATAATCCTGGGTTAAGGGGATATTGTCACTCCTTAGGGAGAGACCACCATATAGGTGTGTGGAGATTTATTAAGCCTTTAGCACTCCACTTCGCAAGGAACCATGGGAAGAATATGCAAATCTGTCTTCCATCATGGAATGATTACATCTTGGAAGACAGATTTGCATATTCTTCCCACAATAATCCTGGGTAACTGTCGTCGTCCTAATTAGGCTGAGTGCCAGCAGTAAGGAAATGACACCAGGCACACAGTCTTGGTATTAGTTCCTCTCTCAACCAAGGAGGAAATACTGATGCACTTTTATTAAAACAACATGGGGTTAAACAGTAGCAGAGAAAGGAAGAAAGAGAACAACAACATAAGTTTTCAATCCTGATTGGTATGGGACATCTCAATCAAACAGAAAAAGTTTAAGCAGTTCCGTATATAGCCAGCTACTCCCGGTCCTGTGTGGTAACCTTGGGGAGCTGTCTTCTGGCATTTGTTTTTCTTGCACCCATCCTGGATGCAGGCGCCATCTTATCATATAACATTATACCAGTTTCAAGCATAAGCAAGTATATCTAGCATTCAGCTTTTAAGGATAACAATGTTTTTCATACATTACATGATTCTAACCTTCACAATTGTATAGCCTGGTTACTAACGCTCTTGTCTCACTGTGCCTTATAGCAACAAAGGACAACCAGACCACTGTATCCAAACAGAAGAAGAAGTCCAAGTCTCAGCAGTACAAAGGACACAAGAAGAGTAAGTCAGGATTTCTGTTCAAAATCATTTTGCATTCGATTACTTAAAGCGGCTGGACAACTTCTTGGGAGTATTTGTTTCACGGATACATTTTGTAATTTACTTAACAGATTTTGCCTCCTTTCTGTGAAATCCTGCATGTCTTTCTTTCCCTTGTTTGGCTATTGAGAGCGGTTTCATCTTTTCACGGTGTATGGGTCGTGTGATGTACAAGAAGGTCATTCATACAGTTATACCTCAGGCATATCTAGAAACCTACTTCTGGTGCCATATGAAAGAGGAAATTCTCATCTTTCATACGACACAAGACCTGCAATACCAGAAATATTAGTTGAAAATCCACTCTGGATTAGAGTATCTATATGCAGCTGCTCCCAATCCCGACTGTTTACAAGCAATGCTAAAACTGCAACCTTGTGCCATATAAAAGATAAGAATCTCTTTCATACAACACAAGAAGCAAGTTTATATGTCGTATAATGTCCAAGATATCACTGCATGCAGTGATACCCTAACACAATACACCGTAATAAGCAAGGGGAAGAATGAAAAATGCAGGATTTCACAGAAAGGAGACACAATGTGTTAATAAAGGATGTTGCAAAATTTATTAATGTCACTAATGCTGCCAGAAAATCGCAAGTTGTCAAAAAGTTTAGCCACACTTTAAAGCAGGTCTGTCCAGAAAAATGCAGAGCTAAGGATCATGATGGCTTTGCTCTTGTATTAGTTAGATACAGGTAGACCTCTCTATCCCTGTGTGTTGGTGCTGAGGCAGGACCTCCAGGCTTTGCACCAATTAAAGGGGTAATCCCGGTCTGGTATTTATGGCTATTTCTATAGGACAGAGACAGAGTGCCCAAACTGCAACCCAAAACCCACTAATTTATCAGAACGTGCCAACACGGCAATTTAACCTTACCATTACATTTTGCTCCACACAATCCTATCTTGTTCACAGTGGCCCCCACACAGTATAATCTGCTGCACAGTGGCCCCCACACAGTACAATTTGCTCCACAGTGGCCCCATACTGTATAATCTGTTCTATAGATGGGTGCCCACAGACAGGGCTCTGAGTGCCGCCTCTGGTGCCCGTGCTATAGGATATGCCATAAATGCATGACTGATGTGGGACCCAAATCTATGTTCAACAGGGCCCATGAGTCTTTGGGCCATGTGTGTGGAAGTCTCTCCTGTCACTTGTATGGGAGTTCTGAAAATAGTGGAGGCCGCTTGGTCATCTTTTAGCAGATATAGAAGTGCATGGAGAGTCTTGCACGGATGTGGCTTGTTCAATGGTTTGTAGATGCAAACTGGGCCATTTCTCATTATGGTTGGGGCCTGTATCTTTCAGCCATTTATGGAGTTTCCTATGGCTAGAGATACATACATTCTGTACATCGTAGCTCTGTACCATTCAAGTGAATAAGCTATACCAACAGGGCATGAGTGATGAACGTTGCATCACTTGATCCATAAAGCTGCTTCGAATGGCTGATCTGTGGTTGGCCCGGGTTTTGGATTCCGCTGATCTTCAATTGATGGGTAAGGATGGGTAATCTATTAATAAGCCTGGAAAGCTCCTATAACCCATGGCTGTATAAATGGATGACTCTGACTTAAAGGGGTTGTGCCAGTATGGACACGTTTCCTCTGTCCTGTGTATATGGCCTAATCACTAGGGTCCTGGCGATCAAGAGGGCTGGGGACTAAAAGTCCCTCCGAAGCCTCCTTGTGAATGGAGCACCAGTTCTTTTGCGTGACGGGTGCTCCATTTACTTCTATGGGGCTGCGGGAACTTCTGGAGATTACAGTCCCGGCAGCCCCACAGAAGCTAATGGAACCCCGGTCACTGAAGTGCTCTGGCGCTCCACTCAAGGGATTTTCGGTTCCAAATCCCCCTGATCACTGGAGAACCTGGCGTTCATGCAACCAGCGATCGGACACTCCATGTCCTGTAGATAAATGTCCATAACGGCACAACCTCCATTCATTTCAGTGGAACCACCAGTAACAGCCCAGTGCTGTGTTTCAGCCATCTCTGGCAATCCCATTGAAATGATTGGATCTGTGTATCCCGCCCGCCATGCCGCTCCATCCATGGGACCACCTGGATGGGATTTATGGAAGCAGATGACTGGCACTGCGTAACTCCTGTAGAAGTGAATGGGAGAAATGGAAATGGTGTAGCACATTTTCTACAATGTTCCTTCACTTCACTGCTGCTTCTGTAGCTCTTATGGAGTAGCGCTGCTTTGCTGTTTCCGGAAGTCCGCCCAGGAGTGCGTCGGATGGGCTAGAGAATAAATTCAGTAAAGCGGCGACTATTACATTTATATAGAGAGCTGGACTTGTTGGAGATGGTGGAAGGTCCTCCATAACATTTAGTAATGGTGAATATAAATCGTATAGTTATTGCAGAAAATCCAATTCTTGGTCTCCCACCAAATTGACTCACAAATCATGACCGTAATACTAATACAAAATGTTGACTGGACCTGCAGGACGTATATACTCGAGTATAAGCCTATTTTCTCCAGTCCTCAAGCTCAGGGAAGGGGCAGACAGACAACCAAAACACCCCCTCCCCTTCCCCAGCACCTACTGCACCCAAAAACTCTGACCATTTTAATTTTTGAAATTTTCCAGTAGCTGCTGCATTTCCCCCCCTCGGCTTATACTCGAGTCAATAAGTTTTCCCAGTTTTTTTGTGGTAGAATTAGGGGCCTCGGCTTATATTCGGGTCGGCTTATACTCGAGTATATACGGTAAATACTCTGGATGTGACCCAATTATTAATGGAGCATGGAGAGGGTGTGAGGATGGGGAGAAGAAGTGAGGAGGTCTATTGGATGATGGGAACCAGAGCGAATGTGTATAATCCTGGCCCTTTTCGGTACAAGCATGATTGCACCCTAGTGCCCATGGCGCGGCCCATAAAGACACGGTAAGAGGAGTCTAATGCGGAGGAACTCTGAGGCAGCGCAGGGCACTTGGGATGAATTGGAATGATGACAAGTCAGATCTTTTCACCCAGCATCAGTGTCTGACCTCACAAATGCTCTTTAGGCTGAATGGGCACGTCATTTTAAAGACGCACTGCAAAAGCGTGGAGTCAGAAAGAGGCTGATCTTTACCAGTCATAGTGTCTGATTGAGATGTCTGGCACACTATATAGGTTTTATGGTCAGGTGTCCACAAATGTTTTGTCTTTAATGTACTCTTGCTCCGGATCCCAGGAGAGGTGAGTAGCTCTGTTATGTTGGGGAGTCACTTCCAGTAGGTGCTGATAATTTGTCTCAGAGGGATGTGGGGGGAAGATCCATAGAGCGAACACAAGGATTGAGGTGGTCCCAAGTCTGGGGAATTAGGGGGCCAATAAAGTACTTGGAAGTCTTGGTCGTGCTCCTCAAGCAACGTCAGACTCTCCGAGCTGTGTGACTTTGTCTCATTGTTTAGCTGGAAGATATTAGAAGACAAACCTCTTGTATGTGATCTGCAAGGATGGATTCATGCACAGATCGGTTCAGAGTGCTTTCCACACGGATGAGTGGGCCCTGAGAATGTCATGAAGGATCCCCCAGACCATAACACTCATGTTCTTCCAGCAGTGGTTGCCGGGTGTTTGTTCTCTTGATGTTTCTCGCCTCATGTGTCAATGTCCGTCTGCTCAATGAAGCCGAAAACGTTACGACAACCCTTTGCCAATTGGTGGTGGTCCAATTCCAATACTGTTGTGCACACTGAAGCCTTCGCCCATGATTCATCTGCTTTGGAGCCTAGAGATGAGTGTTATTCTCATGCACCTGAGACCTGGCGCACACGCACTGAACTACTTAAATGAAGAGCTGCGCTGGCGCAGATAGTGTATGTAGGAGGTGTACGCTTTTCGATAGGGCGATTTGGGACACTAATCCCCATCCATAAACACCTGTAAGTGGTTTAGTGTCCCAAATTGCCTTGTACGTTCCACTTTAAAGGTTCTGCAGCCAAACACTGTGTTTTCGCAACATCGGGGCTTTCATTCTTAAAGTGGACCTTTCCAGTCAGTCAAGAACGTCTTTCCGCACAGTGGCGTCTATAGTGCTGTACTGAGAGAGGAGGAGTTCCTTACCGCCCAGCTATGACGCTGAGCAGTGAGGAACGCCCAAACCTCCCAAGTACTTGTCTATGAACAAGTACTGGTCAGGAGTAGGGAGGGGCGTTCCTCACTGCTCGGCGTCGTGGCTGGGCAGTAAGGAACGCCCCCTCTCACAGTATAACGCAATAGACGCTACTGTGAGGAGGGACATTCCTGACAGACTGTCAGAAACACCCTTCTGACACTGAAGAGCTACGGTACCGGCACTGATGGCTCTTCACCGGGGCCACAGAATGGGAAAGTCGATAGTGTGCTGAATTCAGCGCACTGTCAGCTTTCTAGCGGTGCATTACACCCCATGTGCCAGAGGATGTGTAAGGTCCTCTTTAAAGGGGTTGTCCATCTCGCGTATCCTATCTATACTGGTAGCTTATGTAAATTAAAGACTTTTCCTAAATATATTGCTTTAGAAATGCTGCTTTGTTTGCCTGCTATATGAACTTATTCCTTCCATTGTACACAGCGTTGCTATAACCAGGGACCTTTGAGATAGGACAAGTGACAGTGTCGGCAGGACAATCCGTTCATCTAGCTTGTCTGTTATCTCCCTACACTAGGGAGTTAGAGTCCCTACACTATGACCTTTTGCACAGAGCATGCCCACAACACCTCCCATAAAAGTTAATGAGTAACTTTGCTGATGGGGCAATATAGAGAATGAGGAAAGCAGTAAAACATAAAACAGTGAACGGTCTTGGATTTCCACGTTCTAATGCCGCTACCACCATGATTGGACTGAATACTTCTATCGCCATGGGTCCTGCACTGAATACTCCTAGGTTCTTCATGATGGCTCTGACAGTCTCCTGATTGGATGCTATATGCACAAGGTTGCCCCCCCCTAACCACTACAGAGGACTTTTTTCACCACCTTCAACATTTAACTCTTCCCATCCTTTAATTTCGCTGCTCCACAGATTCTGGTGCAGTTGTAACTTTTTGTCTCTTCCCCGCTGTTCTTGAGTAATCAATGCAGATAGTTTTAGTGTCTAATAATACCAACTAGACTCCCTAATGCCGTGGGTGTTGTCAGAAAGGAACAGGCAAGAGGGCCTGATTTGAGCTTTGACCTTGTCTGCATCTGATTGGTGCTCTAAATCATGCCCTCATGCCTTCTCCTGCCTGACACCACCCACTTGTCATTAGGGAGTCTAGTTAGTATATCCGGGAGCAAAACTAACAGCACTGTTAACTTGGAAACGGTGAGGGCTAGAGAGAAAATTCCAATGGTGCTGGAATTGGTGGAGCAGAGCCTATTAGAGGGATGGTAAGAGTGCAAGTTGATGGAGGTGGTAAAAGGTTGTCTTTAAGGATAGCTCCTCCCCCCCCCCAATAGCGTAAATGTTGTGATTTGGCAAAGTGGCTAGGATTCTGGCTAAACGTTCGCGTTTTTGTAAATCGCAGCATGTCCATTATACCTATATGGAAAATGTCAGTGTTTCTATAAGAATAATAGAAGCAGAAAGTCCACAGAGGAAAACTGCAGACTTTGTGTGAAACGTAGTTTCCGCCACATCGCTTTTTGGCTGCAGCGCACTACGTGGGACCTTCGCCTAAATGTGGATTTCTCAGTCATACTTCCATCTTTCTAGGTATTGTGCACACCGGTAGGTGTGGAAAATAAACGCAACGTGGTAAGAATGCTTTCAGAAATAGAAGGGTTAATAGTTAATTTTTGGCGACTGACAAAAAGAAGCAAACGAAGACGAGACATGTAAATCCCATCTTCTAGGACTCCTCCTGCAGAGGGCAAGGCCGGGGCCCCACAGGTCGGAAACGCCACGATTTGCCTGCGGGAAAAATCGTGGCGTTTTACAGTAATTGCAAAGTGGATGGGATCCTTGCGAATCCCATGCTCACTTTGCGGTACAAACCACAGCGCGGACATGCTGCTATGTTTCGGCGCGGTTTTGGAAATGGCAGCATGTCAATTATATTTACGGAAACGCCGGCGGCTGTCCCATAGATATAATGGTAACAGAAAGTCCGCGGGGGGAAAACTCTGAATTTTCTGTTCAAAGCGCTGCGGGAAGAACCGCGATGCGTTCCCGCCAAGGTTTTCCCCGCAGCGCTTTAGCACTGCGTATCGTCTCGTGGGGCCTTAGCACCAACTTTTGATGGGATTTACATTTCTCTCCATTTACTTCATTTTGTTCATTAACAAAAAATAAATAAATAAACTATTAACCCTTCTATTTCTGGAATCTATTTCTGCACAAAATTTCTGCTCACTTTTGTGCAATACTATAGTTAGGCAAACCCACTGCCAGGGTCCTGTCAGCATCTATCATGGAAAAAAAAATCTAATTATATCAAAGAAATTTTCTATATTAGTAAATAGATGTTTTTCTAACTGATATTTTTAAATTAAATTCCAGATATCAGACCTTCTAGTAACAGATTGTAAACAGTGAGCTCAAACCAAGAATCTGTTCTGTCTATATGTATAGATCATGAATTGTTTTCTAGCGTCTGATGTGTATTTGTACATGTGTTTTTGTATTTTTTGGATTATTATAATTATTTTTTTTCTACAAAATATTAGTTTAAATAATTTTGTTTAATGTGTATAGACATGGCTACAGGTTGTGATGGCTGTAATTGCACTGTAGACAGTAGGTGGCTCTTAGGCCATGTTCACACAGCAATGTGTAGAGGGTGCAAATTTTTCCATGAATATTATTTTTTATTTTTATAAATAAATACCTATCTGCAAAATCCATCTGCGTGAAAGTTGCCTAAAGCACAAGATGCCGCCTGTCATTTCAGTTGTAAATCACTGTAATAAAAGTTTACAAAGTGCCGTGTTATCTTATTCAAACACCTTTTAGAAGGGTCGTAAGTTAAATGTATTAGAACTTATTCATACAACAATAAAAACTGTCCTACATTGGGGGTAAATTATCATGCATTTTAGGCCATCTCCCTGCCACAGCAGCTTTGCCTGCTCACTCCTCTTCTCACTCTCTGTATTCTTCAACAAGCTGGGGGGAGGCGGCTTTCAGTGTTTCATGAACAGGACACTATGAAGTATCACAATATTATTTTTATCATTATTAGAAATCTAATAATCCGTATTTTTTGGACTATAAGACTCACTTTTTTTCCTACAAATATGGGAGGAAAATGGGGGTGCGTCTTATAGTCCGGATGCAGCAGGTGAATCACTGTGTGCTGCGCTGCTGTGAGGATGACGAGGCAAGTTCACGAGTAGATAGATACTACTGTACATCGACTTGTCTATGTACAGTAATATCTATCTACTCGTGAACTTCGCTCAACTTACCTGCTGCTGGTCTGGTCCTCTGTCCTTCATGTGGCTTCAGAGCGCCCTGCGCCCCACCCCCGCCTCCCTAGACTAGTATTATAAAGAGAAGGCGGGGAGACGTGACTGATGCACTCATGTCTCCCCGCCCACACTCTCCAGCCACACCAAGCCCCCCCTATTCCCTGCATCTCTACAATACTAGTCTAGGGAGGGGGGGACGCAGGGTGCTCTGCAGACATGTGAAGGATAGTGGACCGGGGGGGGGGGGTGTTTCAAGATGGCGGCCGCCATAGCTACCGAGTTTCCGCTGTACAGGAGACCCATTAGCTATGGCAATTGCTCTGCAAGAGCGGCCGACCTGTTACTGTGCCATGCGGGAGCCTCCCCTGCCAAGCCTCAATCGTAATATTGAGCATCTCCCATAGACTGCAATACAATTGTATTGCAGTCTATGGGACTTGCAATCAAATGATTGCAGGTTCAAAATGTGTGTGTGTGTATGTATATGTGTATGTATGTATGTATGTATGTATGTATGTATGTATATATATATATATATATATATATATATATATAATTAGTTCATATCACCCCCATATCCCTAGAATACATATAAAACAAAAACATTACTGTTGAAACACATACACATTTGGTATCCCTGTGTCTGAAAACCCCCGGTTCTATTTACATTGGTGAAATATTCCATTATTGTTATTAAATATTTTTTTTTGCTTCAAAATTTTTTTTTTCCCTATTTTCCCACTTCTAAAACCCTTAGTGCATCTTATGGTCTGGTGCGTCTTATAGTTCGAAAAATACACTAAATGCAGATCAAATAATGTGCACATTAAATGTATATTACATTACACAGGGTTGGAGAGAACACTTACCATGCTTCTAGAGAACGGACTCAGTGTTATCTGTGTTACATATGGAGATAACCCACACTGTGAGTCTTTACCCACAAAATACAAGGTCTTGTAACTATACATTGCAATCAAATGTAAAAAAATTATGAAAGTAGTAATGCAGAGATGGATAAAATGTGTTCGATCGCTAAAGGGTTAAAATGTACACTCTCCTCTCACTCAGGCTTCCAATTGGTCACCGCACAACTGCACTTGAGCAGTGGACAGACCACAGCGTATGGACTGGGTAGATACTTAGGTTCTGTTTTGCAGTTTTAAAAACTCCATAAAAAAATTGATGCAGATCTTAATGTAAAGCATTAATGGACCGAAAATGTCCAAAGACAAAGTCAAAAAATATATGGAGAAAATATTAAAGAAATGTCCAGTACTTTGGTTCTGTTCATATTTGCGTCAGAGGCCGCGACACAGAATCTGTCAGAAATCGCAGCCAAAAAAAAAAAAAAAAAATCCTACAAGCATAGTTTTGTTTTGTTTTTGTTTTTTTAATCTGGGAAAATCATGAAGACAATAGTCAGTGGTCCCTTGTTTGTCATTCATTAGATGGGCAGAGAGTAATAAGGCTTCACCAGTGCATTCCCTGTACTTATGCCATTACTTAAGAAGAGGGCTGCTGGGGAGCCCGAAACTCTTGTTCCTGTCTCTCCTGCAGCTACTCTGTCTTTGGGTCGCATGATCTGAATGCTGCTGCAGCCCAAGTCTGTAAGAAGATAGTGACATCGCAGACTAGGAGCAACTGCAGGAACTAAAGAGCTGGTCTGGAACTGGAACTGGTCTCCCCTGCAGCCTGCCACAAAAATAAACAATGTGACTTCTCCGATGCAACAGAAGAACAGGCTAAAACACTGCAGATGCAAAACCAGCCATGGTGGTTCCATGTTGGAAACGCTTTTGCTTCCAGGGAAATGGGTAGAAAATGTACACAAAACTATCTAGATTGGGTCACCTAAGGGGGAATAAACCAATCCCCTCCTCCTCAGGCCAACCTAGAGGAAGGAGACTTCTATCCCTTCCAACCAGCAGTTATGGACCACATCTACAAACCTATGGAAGAAGTGATGTTACAAGCATCCTTTCATAGGTCCTTTTACACCCTGGTGATCCGAGAGATCTTAAAGGGGTATTCCCATGACGCTTGTTCACTAACCTGCAGGCTGTTGTGCTCTCTTCACTTCCTGCTTTTCTCGGCACATTGGTGGGCAGGGTTTCACTTGCATGGGATTGGTTGTAAATGAATTACCACAGTGTGAAGCTGATGTAGCAGAGCTGGATTTGAGTCAGTTTGCATTACATACAGAGGTACCGGACTCCCTATCTCAGCCCTTATCAGCCAAATTCAATTAAACTGACCGATAAGAGCTCAGTAATCCCGGAGTTCTCACCTCCCCTATCTGAGAAGCTCCGCTACTTAAAAGACACAAACCGCTTAGAGCTGCTCCCTATTTTTGGGATAGGTCTTAATTTTTTAAATGAACAACAGTCACACGTTTGATCACTTTTTATTTACATTTTTATGGGAGTTTATTTTAATTTCTATGGGAATTTATCTACATAACTATTGAGGCTGGTAACGGACTGGAAGCGGAGCTGCCGCCATCTTTAAGGACCCGGCAGATGTCGGAAAGGGGGATAAACTTACGCTAGTTATCTTGCTAGAATCAGCGCCGCGTTACTAAATGTGAATGCCTCCTCATATTTTAAGCCTACTCCAAAAAAACCTGGAAAATCTAGCTAGGCCTTATTTTCGGGGTAGGGCTTTTTTTTTTTTTGGAGAAACACGGTAGTGTGTGTTTGTATGTGTATATATATATGTATATATTATTATATAGATATGGAGGAAAGTTGAAAAAACGATTTTGCCATAAATTTTATTAACCGTATTTGACAACCAGACTTCACTGGATATAGTTGAGGGTCTCCCAGTGCCCCACTTTGCTGAGAGAAGTGGGGCAGGAAACTCTCCATACTCAGCCTCATCCGATTCTCTGTTAAATCATCAACTCTGCCCTACTCTTATTACTTGCACATAGCGTATAGTGGAGATAGTCACATGACAAAGAGTCGTGTTCAGTAACGCAACAGGACTTAAGGAACCCCGCTACACTCTGCAAATCTCATCGTTGCTGCTCCGGGGGAATGGAGTTTATATTAGTCAGAATGTCCACAGCATGCCCATCATACCCATATGAAACCAAACTGTCTATCTAAAGCACTGCGGGAAGAACCGTGAACTGTTTCCACCGCGGTTTTTCCCACAGCCTCCCATTGACTGCAATGGATTCCATTTTCTTAATGGATCCTTAAAGGGTTATTCCCATGATGCTTGTTCACTAACCTGCAGGCTGTTGTGCTCTGTTCACTTCCTGCTTTTCTCAGCACATAGGTGGGCGGGGTTTCACTTGCACGGGATTGGTTGTAAATGAATTACCACAGTGTGAAGCTGATGTAGCAGAGCTGGATTTGAGTCAGTTTGCATTACATACAGAGGTAACGGACTCCCTATCTCAGCCCTTATCAGCCAAATTCAATTAAACCGACTGATAAGAGCTCAGAAATCCCGGAGCTCTCTGAGAAGCTCCACTACTTATCAGACACAAACAGCTCAGAGCTGCTCCCAGCCCCTCCCTCCCCCTCTGAGAGCAGGCAGCTACATCACTTGACAAATGAGCAGATAATCCCAAGGGCCATAGAAACGGAGTGTAAACAATGAAGTGAATAAATTTAAGATAGCAGCCAAACAAAGCAGTTTTGATAAAGCAATGCATTTAGGAAAAGTCATAAATCCACATACACTAGCAGTATAGATAGGATCCTTGTGATGGGACAACCCCTTCAAGGTTTCAATTCTTCTGTTTTTTTGTTTTGTTTTGTTTTTTAATTCACATGTACAGGTTCTTATTATGTCCCGTTTCCCGAATCTCCTATACACACTTCTGACCTTTACCCTTTCTATTTTGCAGTACCACCGCCACATCTAAAGGATGAATTTCTTGACGGAGAAGACTATTCATTTCTACAAGGCGCCTCAGATCAGGAAAGTAATGGATCTGGCAGCTATTACATTAAACAGGAACCTTGATGCAAATTGAATGATTCTTAATAATTTAAGAATGTTTTCATATAAAAAAAAGAAAAACTAAACAAAAACTATTTGCAAATAAAACACAAAAGGACTCATGTGCAGGGACACTCTGTGAAGTGACAAAGAAAATATTTTGGTGAAGAAAAAAAATAAGATTTTACAATTTATTAAATAACATTAACGATTTTGTGTTGTATTTGAAGTTTTTGAGAAAAAAAAAATTTAATATTTTGAAATTTTACAAATATCGTGCATTGTGGGCACTGCAACAAAATTCTTAGTTTTTTGGTACACTTAGCAGGGCTAGATATATTTGTTTAGGAAGGGTTGATATTTTGCAGAAAAAAAAATAACAAAAAAAAATTACACTTGGTACACACTGGGTAGCTTTCTTTTCCGTGACCAGGAAATTTATTTTAGTTACTGTTTTTTGTTTTTTGTCTTTTTTTTTATTTTTTTTCTTTCTTGTTTGTTAAATGTCTCAAGATTTTAATTATGTAAAATATTTACCCAATGGTAATTATTCTAAAAATGACAATTGAGCTTTTTGCTAATTTTACGGTGACTTTAATTTATTGGCTTGTCCCTCCTCCCACTTTATCGTTCAGGCCTGTTGGTGCTTTTCGGCCATATTTTTCTATCATTATTGCATAGGATAAGGGGCTGCCCCAGGATCCAAATTTGTCACCTAGGCTGTGGATAGGTGATAAGTTGTAGTTGTGGCTCAACTCCTCTTATCAGGCCAGAGTCATCACATCCATTGGTCATGGTCCTGCTTCAGCTCAGTCCCTTTCAAGTAAGTGGGCTGAGCTGTAATACCAAGCACGGCCACTACACAACGTACGATTTTGTGCTTGATAAGCGGTAAAGAAGCCACAGCCATCAATATCCTAATCCTCGACAACCCGTTCAGAATTTTTGATCTAAAGAGGGCGCAGCTGCCCCCTGTGGCCCAAACCCTACCCTCCACGATGGCAACGTACCACCACTAGCCATCGCAACTTGGCAGGGTTCCATCCGCTTGCAGCTTGTGGTTGCAGCGTAACATTACATGGAGTTAAAAGTCAAAGAGTCACTTTAGGCTAAGGCCACATTCAGCAAATCACAGCTAAAAAAAAAACACTGCAGGAAAAAAATTCTGCAAAAATTTGTTTGCTTTTACCTATGGGTAACGTTAACTTGCTGTGTTTTCAAAAACGCATCAACGCGTGTTTTCTTTTTAGCAAATATAAGGATGAGATAAAATAACTAAAAAATTTATTTTGCCGGAGCTATAAAAATCTACATATTTTTTTTTTATGCTTCCACAATGGCAAAAAAACCTTTTTCTTCCATATGTGGCCTCAGCCTTAAAGTGACAATTAGTGAATACAACATTAAAAAAAAAACAAGTTAAGCACAAAAAGATCAAAATTTTGAGCAATTTTGCAAAGTGAGGTTCGGGTCTAAAAACCAATAAATTAAATCACCAGGCGGTGGAAAACCACTTTTATTGATATTTTTTTTCTTCTAAAAGTCTGAGGTGAAACAGCATGAACAAAGTCATTGTGCTAGGTACAGATCCATGTGCCTTACTCTGTGTCTGTCACTGAATACCACATTGTGAAATAGTGAAAACTGTGCGTGTTTTTTGATATATTTATTTTTTTGTTTTTGTGTAAGTCTATTCTTAGCCTGCAGATACCAGAATTGTTCCGTATGGGAAGGTGGTAAAGTATTGATGATGGAAGTGTCCGGGGTCATGGATTACGAAACTGCATTATTAATAAGGCTATAGGAGGACGGCCGTAGGAGCTTCTTTAGGGTCTATTCACACAGAGTATTTTGGCGCTGAAAATCCACGTGGAAAAAAGCCTCCCATTGACCACCAAAATCCTCACCAAAAAAACTCAGTGTGAATGGGCCCTTATAGTCTATAGTACGAGGGGACTACAAAAAGTTTCCGCACTTTAAGATTTTAGCTGGAAACGTTGAGGGCATGTCTGAGAATGTCATGTGCCTGGTCCATCTGGCAAGCCAACTCACCTTGCAAGATAGGTAATGGAATTTGTTTTTTAAATTCTTCATGGAGTTGGAAAAAAAAAGTGCAGAAAATTTTTGAAGACCCCTACACAAAAACTACAGGGAATTGGATGCCACATAGGTCCTAGGCCCCACGTTTGGGCGCCAAGTATATAATGATATAGTAGGTCTTACATTTTCCTAATATAACTTGGCTTCTGTATAAGCTTCTCTTCTGGCCCTTGTACTTTTGTTGGGGTTTCCATTTTTTTATAAGCTCACATATAGTCCTGATATCCCATAATAACAGTTATTTCGGAAGTTTTTTGTTTTTCTAAAATATTTGTCACTGGCTCTTGTATAGAGACCTGGTATTCAAGAAAACCAAAGCATCTTGTAATGTGTAGACACCCTTGAGCAATGTACCAGTATTATAGTGGAAAAGGGGGGAAACCTCAACCTCTGAGTTTGGTCTAATTCTTGGTAAACTGTTTTTTAAGTTGGGACCAGTCCTGTTGTACATGGCGTTGGATCTGCAGGCAACATGTTATAGAGCAGGAGGAGCCGAGTAGATTGATATATAGCTTAGTTGTACTTGTATTTTATGTATCTCTGTACTTTCTTTGCTTTAGGAATCAAGTGGGCGGTCCTACCTACTGAATAGGACCACCTCCTGGACTCCTAAGCAAAAAAAAAAAAAAAGGCAGGCAATAAAATGAATAAATTACAAGTCCTACTGAATCTTTTCCCATAAAACTATATATCATTCTGCTCAGCTCCTCCTGCTCTATAACCGGCTGAGACCCAGGTTCTCTTTAAGACAAATTGAAGACGGATCTTAGATTTTAGGGGTAATGTGATTGTATTGTTTGAGTGACGTGTCATAATATGTCATCGCTTCAGGGCTCAGTTTACATTGGCAGCTTTTATCTGATGATCCAAGGATATATTCTTATCTGTACTGGCCTAGAGAAAGATTGTAGGTTGTATCCTAAGGCGACTACATAGGTCATTCTTGTGGGCAGAAAGGACTTTTTTAAAGGGAAAGTGTCACCTATTGTTCAATCACATTTTTATATTAAACATATTGTTTAACAATTTTTGGTGATGTTTTTTAATTTACCATGTTATCTACCGTATTTTTCGGACTATAAGACGCACTTTTTTCCCCAAAAATTTTGGGGGAAAAGAAGGGTGCGTCTTATAGTCTGAAGGTGGCGCCTGGCATCCGCTGTAATAGAGAGGCGGAAGCCGGCAAGTGATAGACGCCATTACAGGTGCCGGGGCCTGAGACATCGCTGCGCTCCTCTGCCCTACATGAAGCCAGCAGCGGCAGGGGCTCCTCCGTCCCCCGCCGCTGGCTTCATGCAGGGCAGAGGATCGTAGCGATGTCTCAGGCCCCGGCGTCTATCCCTCCCCGGCATCCGCCTCTCTAGTACAGCGGATGCCGGGTCAATATCCGTGGCCCCTTCTCCCCCGGGGCCGGTCCCCACCGGCCCCGTACCTCTGAAGTTGCAGGCCGGCTCCTGCGCGGCGATATCGCAGGAGCCGACCTGTTCGGGTGACAGCCGGGAGCCTAATGAGGCTCCCCGGCCTGTCACGGCTGTATTAGTATTGCGGCTGGTCTCTGACCAGCCGTAATACTAATAGACAGAATGTCCCATAGACGGCAATACAGTTGTATTGCCGTCTATGGGACTTGCGATCAAGTGACCGCAGGCTCAAGCCCCCGGGGGGGAATAAAATAGTAAAAAAAAAAAAAAAAAAAAGCTTTAAAAATATAAAATAAATAAAAGTTCTAAATCACCTCCTGTTTTTTTTCAATACAAGGTGATCTAAGCAATAGATATCCCCCAAAATGGTATAACTAAAAATTACAGCTGGCCCCGCAAAAAAAAACGCTCTATGCATCCCCGTACAGCTGCAGGGTCACCTGTCAATGTGGCCTTGCAGCTGTTGCAAAACTACAACTCCCATATATTAAATATTTTACCAGTTTTTGCTTCAAATTTTTTTTCCCTATTTTCCTCCTCTAAAACCTAGGTGCGTCTTATAGTCCGAAAAATACGGTATATTGAAAAAAATCTTGTAATTCCAACTCTTGCCACTAGGCTTAAAATATTTTGTGACTTCCTGTGTTCAGGAGATGGACCATGGGCTTTAGACGCAATGTCTGGAGACTTCTATAGGAGAGTTTTCTGGGCATGCTCGGTGACCTGTGCAGAGGTCATATTGCAGATGTAATATTATGACCGGTGGATTCTGTGACTTATCTACGTATATTCGCTCTGATCATCAGTGTGCTGTAAGTGAGGTGACTGCTGCAGAGAAATCTAAGGAAACCAGAAATCTCTGCACATTATTCGATCTAGTGGGCAGAATCAGAACTGCAAGTTTTTTAGGATTTTTTTTTTTAAATATTGATAACATAAAAAATTATTAAAAATTCACCAAAAATTCTTTAGACTTATTTTTAACATGAATCTCGATTTAAAAAAAAAAATTAAAAAATTCTGGTGACACGTTCTTTTTAATACAGTTCTGAGCTTGGTAGCAGACTACTCGCTTTGGAAGGGATGTGAATTTTTGAGTCAAGATAAATGAGCCACCCAGAAAATTTGGAATTTAGAAGTGCAAGACTGTGAAATACTGGGAGAATTGGAAGGTTTTTATCGCTACGGATATTAGAAGTAGCGGTATATGAAAACCGTAAGACATGCATAATGTGATATATATTGACTGGACAGCCTTTTTCTGCATGATGCCATCCTTGGTTTAGTTATTCCTATGAGCTGATAGCGTTTACTTTCGCTTGTACGTTCACCGAAAAACACGCAGCTGCAATACCAAACCCGGCCACTATACTAAGAACGGCACTGTGCTTGGTAAGCAGTGAAGAGATCATAGAGCCTGTCTGATTGCTGCGGCCTCTTTAAAGAATGGGTGGGGGTGCTGGATGTCAGACCTCTACCGATTTGATATTGATGGCCTATCCTAAAACATAGGCCATGTATGCGCCATTTTTTTCACTTAGCACTGACGCCCGATAAACCCTGTCTTTTGAGTAAGGCGTAAATGTTGTAGACTTAGGGCTAGTTTGCACGGGGTTCCACGTGTATCCATTCCGTCGCACCATTCCACGATGGATTAGGCCTAGATGAATGGGCCAGAGCCTCGCACCACGGACTCCACGGTTGATTGAGCCGCGGAATCCGCAGCTAGATAGGGCAGCTCACTTCTTTTTTCCAATACTAGCTAGCTGAAAAAAGAAGCGAGTGGTTCACATTGAAGTCAATGGAAGTAATGGATTTTGAGGCGGATTCCATGTCAAAATTCGCTGCCAACTTGCCCTGTGTGAACTAGCCCTTAAAATGTAGGCTATTGGGCTGATTTATCAAGACCACCGTTTCCCCCCGTTGCCCTGCCGGAATTCACACCTAATTTATGACAAGAGGCATGAGGGTGTATGGGTTAAACGTACACCCATATACTTTTTGCAGTGTTTTGAGTGATTTCCAGATGTCTGTGGGAGCTCCTGGTATCTTCTGCATTTGTTTACTTGGACTTAGCTTCCTACTATGTATGTTCCTGTATCCCTTCCACACTAACTTCCTGTCCTTGCTCCATCCCCAAGCTATCCTGCCCACCTTCTCTAGTAACTAAGACCACCCACCCACCAACCCCCATCCCACCCCATCATATGATACTTACCTAGCTTCCGATCTGAGAGGCGGCTCCTTTCCTCTTCACTGTGCGCAGCATGGAGATGTTGCGCAAAGCGCGGAAGTACCTGGGAGGCCTGCACAGTAGAGATGGAGTGCCATCTCTACTGCGCATGTCTTGCAATCACCTCCAGACCGCGCAAGCGCTTCAATAGAGGAGGAGTTGTTCCCGGACACAGGAAGACATGTAAGTATTGATGGAGTTGGGGGAGGGAGTGAGAGTACTGGTGAAATTCCGTGAATCGGAATGTCATCAGATTATCAGAAAGTGTCCCTTGGGCTGTCAAATGACCGCCCCAGGGATATGGGAAATTATAAAAAATTTTTTTTTTTTTTTCTAATAGAAATAAATTAGATGTTAGGGGGGGGGGAGGGTTTAGTTTAGGGGTCAATTTGTAGTTTATCCCGGACAACCCCTTTAAGCTACTTCTTTAAATATGACCCTGGAGATGGGGAAGTAAACACACACACTTGGCTATCTATGATCTGTCTTTGTGTCCGGTCCACCTAATTCCGATCCCAAACTAGAGAGGCCTAAGAGTGCACATCACCATGTGGGTGACAATGCTGAATTTAAAGGGGTATTCCCATAACTCTTGTTCTGCAGTCTGAAGGCTCTGTGCTCTCTTCACTTCCTAGATTTCTTGCACATTGGTGGGCGGGGTTTCACTTGCTCTGCTATGCATTACCACAGTATGAAGCTGATGTAGCAGAGCTGGATTTGAGTCAGCTTGCATTACATACAGAGGTAACGGACTCCTTATTTCAGCCCTTATCAGCCAAATTCAATTAAACCGGCTGATAAGTGGAAAAGCTGAAGATAGACAGCACAGTAATCCCGGAGCGCTCACCTCCCCCTCCCCTATATGAGGAGCTCCGTTGCTTGTCAGCCCCTCCCTCCTCCCCTAAGAGCAGGCAGCTAAGTCACTTGACAAATGAGCAGATAATCCCAAGGGCCAGTGTCAACAATGAAGTGAATAAATTAAGATAGCGGCCAAACAAAGCAGTTTTGATAAAGCAATGTATTTAGGAAAAGTCTTATATCCACATAAAATAGCAGTATAGATAGGATCCTTGTTATGGGACAACCCCTTTAAGTGCTGTCCCCCATGACATATTTTGCTACTAAGCAACAGCCTTGTAGCAAATGGTGCAACCGAGAAATTTTTCCTTAAAAAATTTGTAATGTAATCGAGAATCAGGCTAAATACATACGAACGTGTGCGGTAACGATTCTATGGAAATTGATTGGAGCCCGGGCTGCAGGAATAGGAGCGGTCCTAACTTTTGCCCTGGTCTAATGGCCCTATACACGGGCCTGTGATATTACACAGACAGGGCCAAAGGGTATATAAGCTGGTAAAAACCCGACTAGCACACGTTCCTGTGTATCCTTAGCGTACTCACGATATAAATGCAATTCCCCAGTGACGATACTCCAAACCTCCGCTTCTACGAAACCCCTATACATAGTAATGGTGTGATCTAAGGTAAAATAAGCAATAATGTAGACAGAATATGCATGCACAATTTATATTCATCAATGTGGCATTTATTTTTTACAGTAATGTGTTAATTTTTTTTTTTTTTACTTTACAGTTCTAATTTGCACTGAGATCTATGGCAGCTGAAATATTATATGTATCTACTTGTTGTGGTGCCTGTCAGTCGCTCCCTTAATATTTTATTTTCATTATGTCCCATATACAAAGTGGAAAAAAAGGAGATCAGATTGAGACAAAAATATCCACATGTCCGGCCGTCTGAGACGGTCAGGAGTTCTGGCAAACGCATATGTTCCGCACCACAAGGTGCTACACTGTTTCCATCACTCCTATTTCCTCCTATACGGGTTGAGGAAACAGTATAGCACAACAGAGCCGCAGATTGGCATCCCGGCCATGATGGGAATACTTGTGCCAGGGCAGATAGGGCTGTGTTCTCTGCAGGGATAAGTAGCGGAGTTGCTCCTGTGCAGAAACCATTTGCTACTCTTCTTGTCCCTTTAAGTGTAAGGCTGAGTTCACATGGGGTATTTTGGTCAGGATTTTGAGGCCGTATACGCCTCAAAATCCTGACCAAAAAGACGGCTCCCATTGAAATCAATGGGGGCCAGTCAGTTCTTTTTTCCAGGAACCGGAACAAACAAACGGACATGTTCATTCTTCAGACGGAGTCGCCTCGCCATTCCGCCTGAAGACACTCTCTCCTGACTAAGCCCATTCGTTTGGGCCTAATCCGGATCGCAGTGGATGCCGGTCCAGTTGCGGCTGCCCTGTATATTGGACCGGAACCTGAAGCGGCCTCCGTGTCAAATTCCGATCCAAAATACTCCGTCTGAACTCAGCCTAAGAGCCTTTTACACGGGCAGATTTCCTGCCTGCAACAAGCACTAATCGATGATATTAGCATTTCGACTGGTGCTCATTTAGGGTATTTAACCATTAAAGGGTTTTCCAGGCAAATCAATCGATGACCTATTCCTAGCATAGGTCATCGATTGAAGGTCTGTGGGGAACAACACCTAGAACCCCCTGACGATCAGCTGTTTGGAAGAGTGCTGTGAAGACTAAGCAAATACCATTATACAAAGGCTTGGCATTGCAGCTCAACCTATTGACTTGAACAAGCCAGGTGACTGATGAACGTAGTGTCACATGACCTGTGAAGCGGTAGCAGTGCTTGGAGCGCCAATACCGCTTCAAACAACTGTCGGACCCCAGCTGATCTTCAATCGATGACCTATCCTAAGGGTCCATTCACACGGAGTAAAATGGCACTGATTCTGGCACGATAACTCGTGTAAGAATCAGCGCTGTAAAAGAGACTCCCATTGACTTCAAAGGGTTCCGTGTTCCGCGCAGAAAAATCCATTGAAGTCAATGGAAGTTTTTTTGATTCTTACGCAAGTTATTGTGCCAGAATCAGCGCCACTTCACTACGTGTGACTGGACCCTACCGGGGACAATCGACCATTAGTACAGTCGATTGTCCCTATACAATTTGCATATTGTCAGCTGTTTACACGAGATGAGCGCCCGACAATCAATGATTTTTATGCCCAAGTAATTGTGACGCAGATGTAAAAGGTCCTTCTCCTACTTGGGAGAAAGCGGTTTGCAGTAAGGAACTCTGGTAGAACTTTGCATGTCGGACATAATCCCCTTGCATTGATATATTAGAGTAGAGGGTCCGCTGACAGGTTCCTTTTGGGTATCTTTCTTTGAATATAAAACATTTCCACTTACAAGGAAACTACATGCATAGTTTCTGGCACATGACGGAAAAGCAAAAATTTGATGCAAGGCCCAAACCACTTAGATGATGGCCGGAGTGTTGGCCATCGTGCAACCCTTTCCACCTCTATAAAGTTCATTGATATGTATAGGGGTGGAACCATTTAAGGCTCAGACTCCACGTTGTGAAAATGCTACTTTTTTTTGTTGCAGATTTTTTTTGCTGCAAATTTTTGACCCAAGACCAGGAATGGATTTAGCAGAAGGGAAAAGTATAAGAGCTTCCTGTATAGTTCCCATTTATTTGAAGCCACTCTTGGCTTTGTCTCAAAAAAAATAAAATGCATCAAAATCGGCAACAAAATACCCAGATTTTCTCAATCTTGCCTTTTCTCAACGTTGCAAGAGAGAAATTTACAAGAAAATTTTGGACAAGGGGAAATTGAACACTATTTGGTCTTTGTTGGGGTCTCAGTTTGGAGACTTTGTTGCAATGTCTGCTGTTTTTGTGGTCTGTGTCTTCGTTCTGGTCCTCCAACGGACCAGAAGTACGAACACCCAGGTTCAAGAGCGATCTTAGCAATGGGGTATGTTCACACAGCAGAATTTGTCCAAAATCTGCTCCCGGTGCAGAATTTGGTCAATCTGTAAAATTCAACTTCAAGAATTTGAAATTCTTGAAACTGAATTTTTCAGCCAGTATCGATGTGTGAACTTAATCTTAGGCTGGGATACTTCTCAAGTGTCTCTTTCTCAAGTTTTTGTATTGATGACCAACCTTAGGAATACCACGCAACGGTTGCTAAAATTTGTAAGATTTTAACGTAGGAAGTCCTAGAAAATGCAAGATTTAGATTTGCATTTCTTCGCGTAGATTTTTGCATTTTCGGTGATGACCTCAAACTACTGATTTCATCTTCTAATACCACGATCTTTAGTGCCTGCCCAGATATGTTGGAACCCGCTGCCGCCATGGTATGCCGGAACGTGTAGTTTTCTGGCAAGTTGTGTAGGAGAAATTTCTTATCCCAACTATAATCTCTGCAGCCGTCTCATCTTCCCATCGTTTTGTCAGCCGTACGTCATCCCGTTGACCAGTGAATTCTTTTACACAAAGCAGAGACAATCCACTGGTTCTCTCATTTATGTGTGATTAGGACGTTGCGACAATAGAAATGTATATGTAAAAGTAGGATATAAACTATACTTACTGATTTTTCTATTTTTCTAAAAAAAATAAAATAACTAATTGAAAAACAATGTGGTAAATACGTTCTATTATCTGGATTCTATGACCTGAATGCAATGTAAATATATAATAATTGTAAACAATAAAAATGTTGTGGTTAATATGGCAGAGCTATTTCATATTCTATATTAAACGTCTATGTCTCACCGTCTATGATAGACTTGTTTTTATTCGTTTTCTATAGATATTATGTAGGATAGAGTCTTCTGGTTATATGGAGATTCCTTGATTTAGAGCTAATATTATGTTGTGGGTTTGGTATTTTAACTTGGTTTAAGTCTGGTTGTATTTCTTCCCCCCACCCCAACCCCCCTTTTTGGTTACCAAAAACAGAAATGGGTCTCAAAAAGATAGGATTCCCCTCCTTAAAGGGATCCTATCATTGGATTCCCTTTTTTTCTGACTACCACGTAGGAATAGCCTTAAGAAAGACTATTCCTCTCCTACCTTTAGATGTCTTCTCTGTGCCGCCGTTCGGTAGAAATTAGGGTTTTCTTCAGTATGCAAATAAGTTCTCTCGCAGCACTGGGGGCGGTCCCAATGCTGCGAGAGAAATCTCAAGCGATGCCTCCATCTTCTGGAACGGCCTCTCCCTATGCCTTCTTCCGTCATGGGTTTCAGTCTTCTAGGAATGCGCAGTCGGCTCTGCCATCGGGCCTCGGGCAGAGCCATCTGCGCATGCACGGGCCACAAGAAAATGGCCGCTTACACAATAAGCTGTGTAAGCGGCCATTTTCTTGTGGCCCGAGCATGCATAGTCGGCTCTGCCTGAGGCTTAGAAGATTGAAACCCAGGATGGAAGAAGACACTGGGAGAGGGTGTTCCAGAAGAAGATAGAGGCGGCGCTGGAGAGTTCTCTCGCAGCATTGGGGACCCCCCCCAGTGCTGTTTGAGCGCTGGGGACTGCATACCGAAAAAAACCCAGATTTCTACTGATCGACAGCGCGGAGAAGACATCTATAGGTAGAAGTATAGCCTTTCTTAAGGCTATTCCTACGTGTTAGTCAGAAAAAAAGGGTATCCTATGATAGGATCCCTTTAAAGCTGACCATATAGATAAGTCAGTGAAAGGCCATCCTGTAGATGTTACGGATAAGATGGAACTCTCATCCTTCGAGAGAGAAGATACTGCCAGAGAAGTTGACAGATTGTTGACAGATGCAAAGCGTTGAGGTGGTGAAAGGTCTTCTTTAACATGGCTATACACATTTGATAAATGTTGACCAAATTGGCTTAACATCTAAAATGGGAAATCTACAGTAGATGTCGGAAGACATGAGGCCAATTCTTGCTTTTTTTTTTTTTTTTTTTACTGGCCAATTGTTTTGTCTGTGGACAATAAGCTGATGTCAGAGGTCCATGGTGGTGGCTTATTCCCGTCTTGAGGTGAATGGGCATGTATACGGGAGAGGTCAGAGGGGAAAGTTATCGTCTGAACAAGCTAGGTGCTGTGTACGGCCAACATTAACTCGTGACTTCATCCGCTGTCCCCTCACCCTTGCGCGAACCTCCTGCAGCGCAGCCCGTACCCCCCCCCCACGGCCGTTTCGTTGCAGCCGGCATGGGCCACTTACACAGCATCGTGGGCCAGGACCCCATGGCCCCACTGCCGCGCCTCCGGCCCTCCCGTTTCCCCCCAACCATGACTCCCGGTCCTCCCCTTACCCCCCACCTGCGACCCCGGCCCCCTTCCCCCCCTTTAGAGATTACAGTCACCTCCTACATCTACCCCTTCCCCCACCACCACCGACCCGTGATCCCGGGTACCCTCCCCCACTTTCCACATGTGCAATCTGACCCCCCTACTTACCTTCTGCCCTCTGGCCCCAACCCTCCCTATCCCGCCCACACACCACCATGCACCAATAGGAGTGGCATGTAACTACCTGTGCTGACGTCATGCCCGGGCCGACAGCGGAGCAGGAGACAACTTTTGAGGGTCGCGGTGGCGTTTTGGGGTGAGTGAGACACTTTCAAAGTAGCCTATTTTTCCTTCCTGGGCAATATGTAGGTGTGTGCGAAATTTCTATGAAATCCATTCAGCCGTTCGGGTGTGATTGAGGAACAAACATCCAAATACACAAACTTTCACATTTATAATATTAATAGGATCCCTGTTTAAATAAATAAGCAAGTTTATGGTGTCAGACGCTATTAGTCTCCACCCCCATTCACATGCACGCTCAGCACAGCCAAGAAGAAGCTACAGCCAGACACCTCTAGCAGTGGTGTATCCTTCCAAGGACAAAAGAATTGGGCATACTGAAATCCAAGAGTCCAATCCTTCTCCCCTGACATCTGGTGGTCATTTGATTTCTACCAAATTGTTGGTGTCAGTCTACAATACTTTACTGTGTATGGCCATCTTCAAAAGGACCATTCAGTAACTACAGTTCTTTGCGTTTTCAGTAGGCGCCAATGATTCTGGTGCAGCTGGGATTTTGTCTCTAAACCCTACCATCACACGCCACCATTGCTTAGCAATTGGTATTAATTTCAATCCCTGATATGCTGACTAAGCACTCTTATCAGGTGAGTGGTCCTTGGACTGAAGCAGATAGTTTGGGACTATTAAAGGGATCCTATCATTGGATACCTTTTTTTTTCTGACTAACATGTAGGAATAGACTTAAGAAAGGCTATTCCTCTCATACCTTTAGATGTCTTCTCCGCGCTGCAGTTCGGTAGAAAACCCGGTTTTCTTCTGTATGCAGATGATTACTTTCGCAGCACTGGGGGCGGTCCTCTGTGCTCAAACAGCACTGGGGGCTTTCTCTCGCAGCATTGGGGAAGCCCCCAGTGCCATTTGAGAACTGAGGACCGACAGAGAACTCATTTGCATTTAGACAAAACCGGGACTTCTACCGAACGGCGTCGTGGAGAGAACATCTAAAGGTAGGAGAAGAATAACCTTTCTTAAGGCTATTCCTACATGATGGGGAGAAAAAAAATGCATTTTAATCATTGAATCCCTTTAAAGCAATGATTGCTCGGGCACAGTGAGGTCTATAGAAAAAAAATCCAACTGCGCCAGAAACAGTGGAGCGGCAGATATTGAAGGATGTACAAAGAGCTGGTGAAAGGTTCCCTTTAACAACATTGCTAAAGCACACAAAACCAGTTTTTAAAAGCTCCTCAAAAAATTGGTTTATATTTAGGATATATATATATATAATACAAAATCCCCAATATACAGTCGTATGAAAAAGTTTGGGCACCCCTATTAATCTTAATCATTTTTAGTTCTAAATATTTTGGTGTTTATAACAGCCATTTCAGTTTGATATATCTAATAACTGATGGACACAGTAATATTTCAGGATTGAAATGAGGTTTATTGTACTAACAGAAAATGTGCAATATGCATTAAACCAAAATTTGACCGGTGCAAAAGTATGGGCACCTCAACAGAAAAGTGACATTAATATTTAGTAGATCCTCCTTTTGCAAAGATAACAGCCTCTAGTCGCTTCCTGTAGCTTTTAATCAGTTCCTGGATCCTGGATAAAGGTATTTTGGACAAACAATTCAAGTTCAGTTAAGTTAGATGGTCGCCGAGCATGGACAGCCCGCTTCAAATCATCCCACAGATGTTCAATGATATTCAGGTCTGGGGACTGGGATGGCCATTCCAGAACATTGTAATTGTTCCTCTGCATGAATGCCTGAGGATTTGGAGCGGTGTTTTGGATCATTGTCTTGCTGAAATATCCATCCCCGGCGTAACTTCAACTTCGTCACTGATTCTTGAACATTATTCTCAAGAATCTGCTGATACTGAGTGGAATCCATGCGACCCTCAACTTTAACAAGATTCCCGGTGCCGGCATTGGCCACACAGCCCCAAAGCATGATGGAACCTCCACCAAATTTTACAGTGGGTAGCATGTGTTTTTCTTGGAATGCGGTTTCTTTTTGGACGCCATGCATAACGCCTTTTTTTTTATAACCAAACAACTCCATTTTTGTTTCCAAAATGAAGCTGCCTTGTCCAAATGTGCTTTTTCATACCTCAGGCAACTCTATTTGTGGCGTACGTGCAGAAACGGCTTCTTTCTCATCACTCTCCCATACAGCTTCTATTTGTGCAAAGTGCGCTGTATAGTTGACCGATGCACAGTGACACCATCTGCAGCAAGATGATGCTGCAGCTCTTTGGAGGTGGTCTGTGGATTGTCCTTGACTCTTCTCACCATTCTTCTTCTCTGCCTTTCTGATATTTTTCTTGGCCTGCCACTTCTGGGCTTAACAAGAACTGTCCCTGTGGTCTTCCATTTCCTTACTATGTTCCTCACAGTGGAAACTGACAGGTTAAATCTCTGAGACAACTTTTTGTATCCTTCCCCTGAACAACTTTTCTTATGATTGGATACATCTGGCTATGAAGGTCAAAGCTCACTGAGGTTACAAAACCAATTTTGTGCTTCAGTAAGTCAGTAAAAAGTAGTTAGGGGAATTCAAATCAATAAAATGATAAGGGTGCCCATACTTTTGCACCGGTCAAATTTTGGTTTAATGCATATTGCACATTTTCTGTTAGTACAATAAACCTCATTTCAATCCTGAAATATTACTGTGTCCATCAGTTATTAGATATATCAAACTGAAATGGCTGTTGCAAACACCAAAATATTTAGAACAAAAAATGATTAAGATTAATAGGGGGGCACAAACTTTTTCATAGGACTGTATAAGAAAACAGAAAGTCACTCTACTTATGTGTAGACATCCGAGATTAGTCCTGGAAACCAGTGGCTGTCAAGTGATAGTGGATTAAAAATAAAGTGGGGGAAAAAAAAATCTATTTTAAACTACCCTTTAAATTCTATCATTCCATATCAGATCTACTCTCTCATATATTCCTTTGTAAATTTGCGTAGCCTAAATAACAACAATATTCTAATCCCCTTTATAGTTGATGATTGTAAATATCTGTACAATATTGCCAATATTTGCAAAAACCTGTAAAAGTTTATTCTTTTCATACGTGTCCCAATCACTAGTAATAGCACATGCTATTCTTTGGTATAAGTAACCCCCCCCCCCCCCCCCTGCTTACACAATGGTGTACTTTACTCTCAGGAATGGCATAGTATTTTGTGATGTTGACTATTTGTAGCAATAATCTGCACAAGCACTGGGAAGAGCGGACATACCATGTTCCCTATTCACAAAAGTTCTTCTAAGACTAGGAAACAGGAGCTTTGAGCACAAGTGTCATTCTTATGTTATTGCACGACTTGCATAAAACTTATCCACTAGATTGTCTGTTCATAATTCTGCAAGTTTAGGAGGAGCTTATAGTAATCATGTGCAATCTGGGAAGTGCCAGGCTTCGCCAAGTAATCTTACATAATTCAGCAAGGTCACGTGACTTTCAACCAGGTCCCCGACTTCCTGTATGATGGACTGTACCACACAGTCTCTCCATAGGGGGAGCAGAGACTAACATCGCTAACTACTCATAAGCAGTCAGTAACTGTCACACAGCTAAAATGAAGGAGAATATAGAGAAATGGGCCATTGCACTCCCCCCAGCAGGTAGGTATAGCACAGTCTCTAGCTCTTTATATGATGCAGTGATTCACTTGGTTCCATTATTAACTTGATGAACAAGGAATCTAGCTCTGATTATAATAATGGTTATAAATCTCCATCGGAATGAGATAAGTAATGCAGAAATTACAGACTTACTCAACCTTTTATGTAGATTTTGTCTGTGTATACTTTTAATATACTGGCACATCCTTAAATTTGAGGTTTCTTTCCTATTTAATGCAGCAATTCTCCATTCTCCCAAACATTTGACTAATGATGGCCAAACACATTAGATGAATTTCAGCTACGGTTGTAGTGGGACTGACTGACCATCTAATGTTCATGGTGATGGCGGCAGGAAAAGAAGGGTTGTACATTGTGGATTTCAGCATGGCCAATTGTTCTTAATTAAGATGGAGATATCCAACAGCAACGCTTTCCCATCTGCCCATTGACAACAAATGTTGAGTCGAGCATTCGTGTATTGAAAGTCGATTGCAACAGCTATGTAAGGTATGTGGCCATGGCCATTGTAACTCTTGCCAGGAATCTTACTTACCTGTATACATTTAGGTTAGGATCACTTAGCCACTTTGGCCACGATTCGAGTGACCAGGCTAAAGATTGTGATTCTTTTAATAATGTAAGTGAATGGAATCGCAACGTGGCTGTGACTTGCATTAGTGAAGGAGTCGTAGGGTGACATGTCGATCTTTGGTTACGTGAAGGGACCATGGTCAAAGTCGCCTTGTGGCCCTAACCTTATACAGATCCATAGATACTTGAGTATATAGATTATGGTGGCAACGACTGGCCAAGGTATTGTTAAGTGAGTGTTTTGGGTGAATGGAAGATCGTTGCGGATCATTGACTCTTGAGTTCAAACTTGGGTATTCTCAACGTTTACCCCGACAGCCATTCAGTTTAGCAATTGGTTAGAAGTGCAGTATTTATTGTATGTGATACTGGTACATGTAAAAATAGGTTGACAAATAACACGAAGTGAGACATCTATAAACTGTAACTTTAATGGGGTGTTCAAGTCTTGGACATTCATGGCATGTTGTGTATCCAAGACTGATAGGTGCTGTTGTAGAGGTGGCAACTATATCTAACTCCAAAACGTGGAGCCCTCGTTCCACCCAACCCAGGTGGAAAATGAATGGCGAGGTGGACGCTGTCTTCTACCAGGGCTGTGGAGTCAGTAGGCCAAACCTCTGACGCTGGATTTTCTATTTGTTCATAGCCTGACTCCGACTCCTTCGTAAATGACTGAGGGCCATGGTCAGACAGAAGCTGTAAAGATCCTCTAATTCACAAAAAAAAAAATCCAGCGACTGAATTAACTATATAAACGATAGTGACTGAACAAACTGTACATCTAATTAATTAGACAATATCAGTAACTGTATCCTATAAGTAATCATGTTATTATGAAGCTGGAGTTGGAGTCAGTAACTTGTTTTTTTCTGACTCTGACTTCACCCAAAACTAGCCCTGACTGCACAGCCCTGGTGCAGGTCCTCTCCATTTGCTTCTATTGGAGTCACAGAAAAAACCTTGGTATTCTAAGGTCAAAACACCCCATGAAAGTAGATGTACCTATAACCATTTCACCTAAAACAAAATTCCGACACGTTAGTTCGCCCTTGAGTTGCTTATGCACCTGGTTTCCAACTTGTTTAGGAGTCTAATTTGGACTATACTGGCCTACAGATGATGTTGTTTTGTGTACTACTAATATATATACTAATGCTAATGAGTTGGTATCTCACGGTTGTCAGATCCGCCCCTGTTTCAAGTGTTAACAAATAGGATGACTTTCATTAAGGCCCATGTACCAATGGATTTTGTATAACATGATAGTGTCGCCTAGAACGTGCTCCTTCAACCAGGGGTCAAAATAGAATAAGTGAATATTTATTTTATTCTACTTGCTCACTTTGACATTTTATTGTTACAACTGAGAGCTACAGTTCCCCTTTGGTTGACTAATGCACCCTGCACATTTCCATGATGCTCCCGGAGTCCAGGAATAGTGGGAAAATATGCTGGGCCTGGTGGAAATGCTCCCAACACAGCTAGGTTCCCTGTCGTGTTACAGATGATGTGGGCACTTTATGTGCCAAGGAACATGGCCAGCACATTGTCTTGCAGAAAAAGGGACCCCCAATGGGGGTAAAGCTACAGCAAAGGGTGCGTGGATTCTCCCTTTAAAAAAAAAAAAAAAAAAAGGCCTTGAATATTGCCAACTATGGTTTATAGACACGCCCCCACCACAGGGGAAATAGTAACACCTAGTTGTCAATTTATTCATACGTTTCCAGGGGGAACCGTACAATGTACAGTCTTAGGAATGGCATTGTTATTTTGTAGAAAGGTATTTACTAAAACAGACCTATCAGGAGAGTTCTTTAAAGGTGCCCATACGCATTGGACTAAAGCGAACGAATACCAATAATTTCACCCAAAACAAATGTTTGTGAATTTCAATATCCAATTGTTAGCTGCCCAAGGACACAAAAGGGCCCATACTTGAAAATGTTGTCCCATAGTCCAATTTTTCAATGTTAAAATGGTGCCCTCAAACAATCTTTTCAAGTTCAATGGGCGATCCTTGTTCATCCTTCCGTCTATGACCTTCCAATGTGTATGGCCACCTTAAAGGGAGTGTGTGAACAGAACTTAAACTGTAGGCACAGTCAGATAGCCAGGATTCATGTGAATAAAATTTTCTTTCTACAGCTTCCTGATCGCCATCTTCGTCGCTGAGATCTTAGCTTTTGTCTTGATATGTTAGGGCCCGTTCACACAGAGAATTTGGCAAAATACACGTGTAAAAATCAGACTCCCATTGACTACATGTGTAAAAAAAAAAAAAAAAAAACACATCAAAATGTAAAATGTCAATGAAGTCAATGGGAGTCTTATTTTTACACATGTATTTTGCCAAAATACCCGCGCGTTTACTCCGTGTGAACCGGCCCTTAAAGAGCTTTTTGGCACAACACGACACCATAGCAAAGGATGGAGGGACTGGACACATGACCCCCAGGCTATCTGACTGTAAATTCAATAGAGCTGTATTGGTGACACGCTCCCTTTAAGGGGTAGTTGCATTTGTCAATCTCGATGACTTGTCCAAGAGTAAGATGCATAAACTTCTAAACACTGGTATCGCCATGGTTTACATTGGTCATGTTGAAGTTGTCTGTGTACCAAGTATGTGTAAATTTTCTGTTCTCGGTCTATCCTGTGTGTGCCTTTTTGTCACTTTTTGTTGTTTGTACTGTTGTTTCTATATATGCCCAGGCAACACTGACTGTTTTGATTCCTTGGGATTACTTTTGTGCATAGTATGCTACTCGGAGCTCCTTCCAGTACAGATATTGGGTATCACTGTGTGCTACGGTATAATTTTTTTTTTCAGCGGCTGCTTAAAAAAAATAAATTACACTTGTGATATATGCAAATGGAATTCTCTGTGCAGTCACAGAGGAGATGTATTGTGTAGTGTATTCTCGCGTATGCTTTATTTTGTTTACAAATTTTTGCCTCAGGCGTCAGATTCCGATGAGCCATAGCTTACAATCTACTTCATTGAGCGATTTGCGATTTACTGTTGATCTCTTATAGAATAGCCTCGGTCTATGGAAAATAAAAACCTATAACAACTTGTTAGCCAGTAGGGATGTATAACCCGCTTTACACTTGTACATATGTACAGATGGAATTAACCGTGTAACCCTTGTTCTGAACGTTTATCATTGCATTAGTCGAATCGATGCGGGGTAACTGTTGCTCCATCTGTAACTCCATTTCAGGTACCTTACTGTTTGCCGTTTCCACCTCTCGCTTTTAGCAGATGTGATGTTAAAGGGGCTCTATCAGCAAAATTTTGCTGTATGAGCCCCACATATGCGTGACGAGCCTTTAAAAAGGCTCTTCAGGCACCGCTGATCTTATTCTAAACCCCCCCCCACCATTTTAAAATAAAACTATAAAAACATAGATGTAGATCATACCTTAGCGTGCACACTGGGCGGTGATTCACGATCCGACATCATCTTCTGGCACGCCTTCTTCTCCTTTCTTGTTCTTTCGGCAACACCCTCCGGTCCTGGCTCTTCCCCCGACTTTATCGTCGTCTTCTTCCGGGGGTTCAAATCCGATTGGTTGAAATCCGGCGCATGCGCAGTAGCGCTCCCTCCGGAGCTACTGCGTGCTCTCCGGCGCCATTTTTCTCAATGGCAGTGCGCACGTGCCGGATTTGAACCGTCAGAAGAAGATGACGATGAAGCCGAAAGAAGAGGAAGGCGTGCCAGAAGATGCCGTCGGATCGTGCATCACCGCCCAGGGTGCACGCTAAGGTATATAGTTATAGTTTTATTTTAAAATGGTGGGGGGGTTTAGAATAAGATTAGCGGTGCCTGAAGAGCCTTTTTAAAGGCTATTCACGCATATGTGGGGCTCCTACAGCAAAATTTTGCTGATAGAGCCCCTTTAAGCTTTATGTTTCTTTGTATATATAGCGATTGAGAATGGCGTTGTTCTAGATCAGACCATCCAGTCCTTTGAATCTGGCATGGAACGTAAACCAGGGCGGGCATAACCTAGAGGAAAGAATTCTATCTAAATATATAAACTGTATAGGTTTTACTTATTTCCTTTCTTTGCCTTTTCTGATTTGTAATATAAATACCGATTTCCTATATACATAAACACATCTATCTATATTTATATACATGGTGCTAAATTCCCCTGGACGACCCCCCTCCCCCTTTAATTATTTTTAAATACTGTGATTTAAGTCGACTTGTTTTTATTTAATTTCATACTTAAAATGAACCAGCAGTTTATTGTTACAGCAAAGAAAATATACAAAAAAAAATTAAATAAAAAAAAAGTGCTTTTTAAAGTATACAGCAGATGATAAAAAAAAAAAAAAAAAAAACAAGATAAATATCCTTTTTACCTTGGTATTGTATGTATTTGAAATATAAATTTATCTATGTTGAAAACTGCTATTTTCTGTGTGTGATTATTAAGAGGGATTCTAATGTATAGAAATAAGTGAAATAAAAGTTTGGACATTTTGTTCTGAGCATGAATGTGAAATATAATTGTAACTTTTGTGTAATTCACTAACTTTGATTTTTTTGTTTTGTTTTTTTTTTTACACAAAAATAAATCTGTAAATATATTTCTGAATTGGTTTCTTGCTTCTGATTCCACTTTTCATTTCCCAAATATACTGTCACAGTTGTGTCAATGCTCGACAAACGTGGTGCCGAATGCTGCTAGCACTACTAGGGAAGCGGGGAAGGTAAGCTGTCCCTGGCGCTACGACAGCTGACTAGGCCCTGCCTGAGGGTGTTGGTCAGCTGTACCCGAGCTAAGCTCGACCCCGACAACTTCTGGCTCTCTAAACACGAAGACCTATTAGACAGGTAGGATGAGAGCTGAAAGAGGCTAGGGACTGGGAAACTAGAGACGTTCACCCCTAGCGAAAGGATATGTGCAGCAGTAAACAGTTCTAACTAGGAGTGGACGTGCTGGAGAACTAACAGGTGCAGCACAACCACAAAACACTCAACAGGAATTGAGGAGAGGAGGAGTGAGGAAAGGGTATCACAGGACAGGGGCAAAACAAACCTGAAACCCAAAACAGAAACTCACTAATATCAAAACATGCAAATCTATTCTCCAGGATGTAATTAGGAGAACAGTGCCTCTGTATGTCGCCCTCTAGAGGGCAGCCCCCTTAACATCATGCATGACTCGGTTAATAAGCCTACTAACATGATGCAGAGTTTATTGCAAATTAGTATTTCTATTCCAAAAGGAACAGATTCCCAGCTATGGACAGCGCTGTTTTGGTCTTTTGGACCTCCTCAGCATAGCGCAGGGATACTGATTTGGCAGAGTGAGAGACTATAGACCAGGGTCAGGGGATAATCATACACATTAGGGAGAGTGTGTGCCTACATAGGCAGTACGGAGACTTACAAGTCATTCCTGCTCCGCTAGGGATTCTGGGTAAAAAAAAATATGCAAATCTATTATCCAGGATGTAATTAGGAGAACAGTGCCTCTGTATGCTGCCCTCTAGAGGACAGCATACCAAAACAGTGACAGACAGCAAGAAATGCAGGACAGGGGTTGAGTAGTAATGTATGAGGGAAAAGCAGACTCTCACACAGAACAAAACTCACACCACTTCCAATTTAGTTCCAGAAACAGTACAACCCCTACTAAACTCTCCTTCAAGACTGGGCCAAGAATCCTAGCTGGTAACCACGAAAACCGTCGAGGACTGAAGCCAGCAGTCAGCCTTATATAGACCCTGGAAAGAGCTGATAGGTTGATGACAATTACACACACCTGAAGCTCACATCTACTGAGACACAAAGCGAGCACAAGATTTTGAACGGACATTAGCAGCAGACACTACCTGTCGGACACAGACGGTAGTGTGAACGCTCCCTTATTGAGGATCAACGGGGATCTGACACCTGGCCCCTCATGATCCTCTGTTTTGCAGTGTTCGGAAGAGCGCTGCAGCCCCATCACACAAAACCAAGCACATCACCATACATTTTACAGTGGTTGTGCTTGGTATTGCAGCTCAGCCTCCTACACTTGAATGGGACTAAGGTTGCGTTCACATCTGTGTCAGAGTCTTCATTACAATGTCCTGCAAGTCCAAGTTTTTTGTCCAACAGTTTCAGTTAAAAAAAAAAAAAAAAGGACACCCAACAGGCCCCATTTTAGTCAACCGACAGGTTCTATTTGTGTTTGCTGTTTTAGCAGTCCAACAGACCAGAACAATGGACACCCCAATGCTAGTGTGAACCTAGCGTAATCTGGGAACAGGCCATATGACCAATGAACACAATGTCACATGTCCCGAGAAGCGGAATGCAGCTGCCACTTCAAACAGCTGATGGGTAGGGAGGACCTGGGTGTTGGACCTCCACTCATATTCAATTGATGGCCTATCCTAAAGAATAGCACTCAAAAAGCTAATGAGTAGAGATGAGCGAACACTAAAATGTTCGAGGTTCGAAATTCGATTCGAACAGCCGCTCACTGTTCGAGTGTTCGAATGGGTTTCGAACCCCATTATAGTCTATGGGGAACATATACTCGTTAAGGGGGAAACCCAAATTCGTGTCTGGAGGGTCACCAAGTCCACTATGACACCCCAGGAAATGATACCAACACCCTGGAATGACACTGGGACAGCAGGGGAAGCATGTCTGGGGGCATAAAAGTCACTTTATTTCATGGAAATCCCTGTCAGTTTGCGATTTTCGCAAGCTAACTTTTCCCCATAGAAATGCATTGGCCAGTGCTGATTGGCCAGAGTACGGAACTCGACCAATCAGCGCTGGCTCTGCTGGAGGAGGCGGAGTCTAAGATCGCTCCACACCAGTCTCCATTCAGGTCCGACCTTAGACTCCGCCTCCTCCGGCAGAGCCAGCGCTGATTGGCCGAAGGCTGGCCAATGCATTCCTATGCGAATGCAGAGACTTAGCAGTGCTGAGTCAGTTTTGCTCAACTACACATCTGATGCACACTCGGCACTGCTACATCAGATGTAGCAATCTGATGTAGCAGAGCCGAGGGTGCACTAGAACCCCTGTGCAAACTCAGTTCACGCTAATAGAATGCATTGGCCAGCGCTGATTGGCCAATGCATTCTATTAGCCCGATGAAGTAGAGCTGAATGTGTGTGCTAAGCACACTCATTCAGCACTGCTTCATCACGCCAATACAATGCATTAGCCAGTGCTGATTGGCCAGAGTACGGAATTCGGCCAATCAGCGCTGGCTCTGCTGGAGGAGGCGGAGTCTAAGGTCGGACCTGAATGGAGACTGGTGTGGAGCGATCTTAGACTCCGCCTCCTCCAGCAGAGCCAGCGCTGATTGGTCGAGTTCCGTACTCTGGCCAATCAGCGCTGGCCAATGCATCCCTATGGGAAAAAGTTTATCTCACAAAAATCACAATTACACACCCGATAGAGCCCCAAAAAGTTATTTTTAATAACATTCCCCCCTAAATAAAGGTTATCCCTAGCTATCCCTGCCTGTACAGCTATCCCTGTCTCATAGTCACAAAGTTCACATTCTCATATGACCCGGATTTGAAATCCACTATTCGTCTAAAATGGAGGTCACCTGATTTCGGCAGCCAATGACTTTTTCCAATTTTTTTCAATGCCCCCGGTGTCGTAGTTCCTGTCCCACCTCCCCTGCGCTGTTATTGGTGCAAAAAAGGCGCCAGGGAAGGTGGGAGGGGAATCGAATTTTGGCGCACTTTACCACGCGGTGTTCGATTCAAACATGGCGAACACCCTGATATCCGATCGAACATGTGTTCGATAGAACACTGTTCGCTCATCTCTACTAATGAGGCTTTCTACTAGCAGGTGAGTGTCGTGAGCTGACTGTCCAATAAAGTGTTATTACTATCTCCAGATGATCGCTGTTCCTTAGCCGAATCTCTTGAGGAGGCTGGTCCATTTGCTTCACATGAGCTGACTATGTCATCCCAGGACAGCCCACCTGACTGTTAGCTATTGGGTACTGAAATTAACAGCACCGATTGCTCAGGAATGGTGGGGGCTAGAGATAAAATGCCAACTGCATCGGAATCAGTGGTGTGGGACCTATTGAAGGATGCAAAGAGCTACATTTGTAGGACCTGCTATTTTTTAGCCGCATCCATCTTCAGAATGGGGTTCCTCTAATCCCTCCATCCTTACTGGTGTCATATCTGCATATGTGCAATTCTCTCCATTCACTTCTATAGGAGTTCTTAAAATAGAGGGGAAGTCCCGCATATTTAAGACATTTAGGACATTTCCTGTGGATAAGCAGTAAATTTCTAAGATGAGAATATGCCTTTAACCATTTCCGGGCCACCCGTTGGGTTTTTACCTCCAGAAGGTGGTTGTCTAGTCCAGCTGCATGAACTCATTTATTACCTTGCCTGCCTTCCTGATCGCTGTGTATACAGCGCTGAATGAGCACTGTATACAGCGCTATGGGCGTCGCCATGTTATGTCTCCCCTCTGACCCAGCGGCCACATGATCCACCGGGATCAGCGTCCTACAGGACCCAGATGAGCTCTATAGAATGGCAGGAGGCTGTATTCCTCCTGCAACTGGGGCTAAATGTACCAGCCACAGTTACAGGGGAAAAAAACACAAACAAAATAAAAACCTGTGAACAGATGTCCCCAAAGGTTTATTATGACCTTATGACATTGTGAAAAAAAACAAAAATTTATAGAAAAGTTATAAAAAAAAAAAAAAAAAAAAGTAACTCAAATAAAAAATAATAATAAAGCGCCATCATACAACACCATACAAAATATAAAATTCCCATAAGGGAGAGAAAAAAATATTTTATAAAGTTTTTTAGTTGCACTTTGTGTTATTAAATTTAAAAAAAAAAATGAAAACCAGACCACGATTTGCCTTCTATTTTGTTTATATTTTCCCGGATATAAAAAAAAAAATTAAACACATGCAAAAATAAAAACAACATAAAAATAAGCCCTATGTGTCCCAGAAAAAAAGACGCAGAAATTATTTCAATAACACATACGATAAAAATTTTACAGCCCTCAAAACCGCACATTCAAAAAAACTAAAATGTGTCTGGTCCTGGACCAGAAATTGGCCTGGTACTGAAGTGGTTAAGATCAACATATTGTCAGCAGCCTCCTCCACTGAGCTTGTTATGGAAGGGAGTGTCTCTCACTAAAGCCTGGGGGCCAGAATAACAAGGGTGAAGGGGTAAAGACTCAGCACTAAATGGTAAGTGGCAGATGCAATTAAAGGGGCTCTATCAGCAAAGTGATGCTGATAGAGCCCCACATATGTGTGCCTTTAAAAAGGCTATTCAGGCACCGCTAAAGTTATATTAAAGTCCCCCCGTTTTAAAATAAAACCCTAAAAAAGAATATGTTAAACTTATCTATCGTGCACGGTGGGCGGGCATTCAGGGTCCGACGTCATCTTCAGTCACGCCTCCTCTTCCAGCAATGTCTTTGGGTCCCATCTTCCTCTAGCTGGCGCTTGCGAACTGCCATTGATAAAAAATGGCGCTGGTGCATGCGCAGTAGCAGTAGAAGAAGCATGCTAGTGCGCATGCACCCGTGCCATTTTTTATCAATGGCAGTTCGCAAGTGCCGGAGGAAGACAGGACTCGAGGACATCGCTGGAAGAGGAGGCGTGGCTGAAGATGACATCGGACCCTGACCGCCCGCCTACCGTGCACGGTAGATAAGTTTAACATATTTTTTAGAGTTTTATTTTAAAACGGGGGGGGGGTAGTTTAATATAACTTTAGCGGTGCCTAAATAGCCTTTTTAAAGGCACGCAAATGTGGGGCTGTAGCAGCATGATTTTGCTGACAGAGCCCCTTTAATTTACAGCCAACAATCTAAAGTTAAAGTGGCCAACCGTTTGAATTACGTTATTTTTAATTTGATTTTATTCGAAGAATTCTCCAACTCTTTGCAGCCTTCAAAATATGCTGATCCATGAATTCTTTATATAACCTACAGTTCCTGAACAATATATTTTTTTTTAGTTGCTGCAACAAATATGCTAATCAGGCTCTCTACTGTCAGGTGGGCGGTCCTTGGCTGTATCGGGTAGTCTGAGACTACCCACCTGACAGTAGAGAGTCTAATTAGCAAGTCACTTCCTGATTACTCAGGAACAGTGGGGGCTAGAGAAAAAAATTCAAATGTGCCAGAATCGGTGATCTGAATTGGATCATGCAAAGCATTGGAGTTGGTGGAGGGCCTCTTTAACGATATTGTATCTGAAAGAAGAGGTAAGTTATGTTAAACTTCTGAAGTTTAATTTTACTTTTTTTTAGAAAGCAGCTCAAGTTGACTATTAACAGTCCTTCCTCTTAGGTCTATATTGGATGTTAACCCCCTATTGTCATGTCTGCTGCTGTGGGCCAACACTGTAAAAATATGGGATAATGAGGCACGGACAATGAACAAAAGGAGAAGTGAAGCCTCCTGGATAGCAAGAGGAAGTTTAATATGATGAAAATGTCATACTTCGAAGGAGGAATTTATCAACCCAGGTAACTGGTGTAGTAGTATGATATTGTGGCGCACATTTGACTTAAGACTCTTTCTTGCACTAAATGTGTGCCACGACCCTCGTTCTGTGCGTCTGCCACATAGCGGAGTAGGGTGGGGAAGCCTTGGCCCGACATATTTATTACAACTCACACCACTTTTATATGTCTAACTGGTGTAGATCTCCGCTCAGGCACAGATGTGCAACTAATTTATGAAAAGGCCAGAGCCTCTACGTAAATCATTTGTGCCCTGCACCAGACAGGGCCTTTATTAAGACTGGCGTATGAAACACCAGTCATGAACGATCTGACTATATGTGCCAGATCTTTGAACAGAAGAACAAATGTAGGTTCCTGGCCAGTCAGCCCGAACCCCCTTTAACCTTCTCATGGCTGTCAGCACAGACAAGCACATTTAATAGCCAGCCGTTTGGGGGCCGAAGGTTCCAGCTCACTGAAAAGAACCAAACTTCTCATCACTAGTCGTAGAATATTCAGGGGAAGGTTATAATGTGTGGCATATTCAGGGGTATATTATTTTTTATATGTAGATTGTGAGCCCCATACAGGGATCACAATGTACTTTTTTTTTTATTTCCTATCAGTATGTCTTTTGTAGAAGGGGAGGAAATCCACACAAACACAGGGAGAACATACAAACTCCTTGCAGGTGTTGTTCTTGACGGGATCCGAACCCAGGACTCCAGTACAGCAAGGCTGCAGTGCTAACCACTGAGCCACCGTGTTGCTCTAGGGGTGTATTATTGTGGTGGCAACAATGAGGGAGGGCTTTATACCATAGGGAGTATTATACTGCATGGAAATAATAGCCAAAGTATAGTGTCAGAGAATAGACATGGATGGGCAAGGGGCTTCCTACACATAAATTCACTGATATGCTACACACGCCAAACATTTTGTTCATCATTCAGTCCTTTGAAAGTTGGGAGGTATACAGGGTCGCCGTGGTGGCCAGTGGGGTCCAGAAGCTTTGTGTAAGGGTATGTTCGCACGGTGGAAAATAGATTTCCCGTGTGAACATACTGCACGGCTAGCCGCGACGGAATGTCGATGCAGTGCACTGGCATCCCGCTCCGGATTAGGCCTGAATGAATGAGCCTAATTGGGAGGGAGTCTCGCGCCACAGACGCCGTAGCTGACTCAGCGGCAAGATAAGTCATCATGCTTCTTTTTTCCGCTATTAGCGAGCAGCTCCCATTGAAGTCCATGAGAGCCGTTTTGGCAGGCGGATTTTGAGGTGAACTCCAAACACAGCCTTAAGGTAAGTTCACACAGAGATTTTTGGTCAGGATTTTGAGACCATATCCACCTCAAAATCCTGACCAAAAAGACGGCTCCCATTGAAATCAATGGGAGCCGCTCAGGTCTTTTTTTTCCGGGAGCCGTTTCTTCCAGCTCCCGGAAAAAAGAAGCGAGATGCTCATTCTTCAGGCCGAGTCACCTCACGATACGGCTTGAAGACACTCCCTCCTCCTGACTAGGCCTAATCCGGAGCGGAGTGCGCGGATGGATGCTGATGCAGTGCGTCGGCTTTCAGTCGCAGCTACCTGGCTTTTGGATCGGAACCTGAAACGGAAGAAGCCTCAGGTTCCGATACAAAAAACACTGTGTGAACTTAAAGGGATTCTACCATTAAAACCTCTTTTTTTTGTGGATAAGACGCCGGAATAGCCTTTAGAAAGGCTATTTGTCTCTTACCTTTAGTGTGATCTCCGCCGCACCGTTCCTTAGAAATACCGTTCTTTACCGGTATGTAAATTAGTTCTCTGGCAGCGATGGGGGCGGGCCCCAGAGCTGGAAATGTGATGGCGGCGTCCCCACTGCTGCTCGAGAACACGATCCTGCAACGCCTCTATCTTCGTCTGGATCCTCCCCTTCTCTGTCGTCTTCCTCTTGCGTCACCTCCGACACCTGCGAAGTTGGCTCTGCCAGTGAGACACCAGCAGAGCCGAGTGCGAATGCTGGCCGGCGGCCATTTTTGGGAGGCCGCTCTTGTAGTTCAATGCAGGAGCGGCCTCCCAAAAATGGCCGCCGGCTGGCATTCGCACTCGGCTCTGCTGGTGTCTCACTGGCAGAGCCAACTGTGCAGGTGTCAGAGGAAGACGACAGAGAAGGGGAGGATCCAGCCGAAGATAGAGGCGTCGCAGGATCGTGTTCTCGAGCAGCAGTGCAGACATCCCCATTGCATTTTCAGCGCTAGGGCCCGCCCCCATCGCTGCCAGAGAACTAATTTGCATACCGGTAAAAACCGGTATTTCTAAGGAACGGTGCGGCGGAGATCACACTAAAGGTAAGAGACAAATAGCCTTTCTAAAGGCTATTCCGACGTCTTATCCACAAAAAAAGAGGCTTTAATGGTAGAATCCCTTTAACCTTATGCTTCTGGTTTTCCAGACCTGGGAGCAAAGGGGTATACGTATTGTAAGGTTTTCAATGGCATGTGATTGATAACAACCATATCCACTCCTAGGAAGCGTCTCACTCCAACTCTGTACCTATAGGCAGCCTTCAATGGAGGAGCAGACTGATTAACCCTCTCACATCTGCGCCACACCACGTTCCCGCCCTTTTTTCCCCTCAGCGCCGCTAACCTTCCCTCACAAGCCTTATCTGTCGCCTGAGCCAATCACAGCTTTTGTCTTATGTGGTGGTCTGACGTCAGATAAAGGACCCGGAGCCACTTTTAATCTGAGCAGCTATTGGTCGCGACATCTCCGTAGGCGGGGCTCCGTCTCTAGCAGCTGAGGCGTCGCTTCTTTGGCTGTAGGACGAGGCACTTCCGGTTTTACTCGGTGACTGGATCGGCGCTGACAGCTCTTATAAAGCCGACACATAAGCTATACTGAGGTAAGATGTCACCAGGATAGTAAGTAATGGCGACGTCATGAGAGCAGGAGGGTTGGCGGGCATAAGTAACAGGAATTTTACCTCAGGAAGATTAGGAACCGATCTCTATGGTGGCTCAGAAAGCTGTGGAAGTGGTTTGTGACAGAAAATATGGAGCGGTCCTTGAATATAAGGAGCAGAATAGATTTGGGTGGAAACAAATGACCCACCTTTACATTATATAAAACATACCTGTCCATAGCTGTGACATGGGGCCTTCACCTATATGGGGAAACATACATGAAAAATGCAACAAAATCAGTGAAAAATTCAAGTGTGTTTGCTGCATTTTTGGGTTTTTTTGCAGTCTTTTTAGTGTTATTTTGCTACGTGAGGCCTCATCTCACCTTCTTCATAACCAATCCTTATGACCGGTCGTGACTTGAAGATCAGCGGGGGAGCCATATGACGTCGCGTTCGTCAGTCACGTGGTCTGTTCACAATTCAGTCCCATTCATGTGAATGGGGCTGGGCCGTAATACTGAACACGCAGTGGAGGGATCACAACGCTCAGCTAAATGCTGTGGTCTCTTGAAACAGCTGATCTACCAGGGTCCCAGATGTCAGACCCCAACCAGTGGTTTCTTTATCAATATGGTCACGTTGCGCCCTGTGACTGTTTACAGGTGCGGCACATTTATCGTATACAATTCAGCGCATTGTCGGCTTCCCCTGTATCTTCTCCGCAGTCTCCATATAAGTTATGCGGACAGTCCTGTTAGTTTCAGCTCCGATCTCTCCCCACTGTCTGAGGGGCTTTCCTCAGCATTATTGCTGGGCGGTAAGGAACACCTCCTGACTAGGGTTGAGCGATCGTGTTCCGGAACCGAACACGATCTTTTTAGGAGGGATCGAGATCGGTGATTATTTCCCACAATGCTTTGCTACTGGCCAAGCATTGTGGGAAAAGCTTACAATGTTAGCCTTCACACTGAGTATTGTACAGTATACTCGGTGTGAAGGCTCCGCTGCGGTTCCATAGGAATGAATGGAAGCAGCCAGCACACAGCCTTAACCCCCTGTGCGCCGGCTGCGTCCATTCATTCTAATGGGAGACTAGCTAACATCTCTAGTAGCTACATACCTGCAGAGATGGCTGGTCCGGTGTCCTTGTTCTTTTTTCGCCTCGCTGCCCCCGCCTCCCAGGTTAGTGTTAAAAGAGCTAGGAAGAAGGCGGGGCTTGTGGATTAGGAGAGTGTGGGCGGGTACAGGGTGGGGAGATGTGACGTCTCCCCTCCCAGTACCTGCCCACACTCTCCTAACCCGTGAGGCAGGGGGCAGCGAGGCGAAGAAGAATGAGAACACAGGGCACCGGAGCAGCCATCTCTGCAGGTAAGTGGACACCAGGGGGGACTAAGTAGCCAGAGGATTAATAAAAAATCCAAGGGGCCACACGGTGGCTCAGTGGTTAGCACTGCAGCCTTGCAGCGCTGGAGTCCTGGTGTTCAAATCCCGCCAAGGAAAAAAAAAAAAAAAACCCATCTGCAAGGAGTTTGTATGTTCTCCCCGTGTTTGCATGGATTTCCATCCCATATTCCAAAAAAGACATACTGATAGGGAAAAATGTACATTGTGAGCTCTATGTGGGACTCACAATCTACATTAAAAAAAAAAAAAAAAAAAATCCTTTGGCTACTTAGTGATTAAAAAAAAAAAACACTACAAAGCGTGGATTCTAACAATTAAAGCGTTCAAATGTTAGATTCCATGCTGTATAGTGAATAAGATTGTTTTTAAAATCCGATCTCCAATTAGTAAAAAAAATCCCATTGACTTGCATTGGGATCGACATCGGGTTTGAATGAAAAATGATCAGAAATCGGATTTCAAAATCGATCCTGAAAAGTCAAGATCTGCTCAACCGTACTCCTGACGCACGGTGTACATCTGCATTTGGTAATCCGTTCGGGGAGTCCCCATGTGGACTCCCCGAACGGATTACCGAACGCAGATGTGAACCTGGGCCTGACAGTATTTGTCTGTGGACTGTCGGGGAAGGATGTTCCTTATAGCTCAGAGTTGATGCTGAGCTATGAAGAAAGACCTTCTGACAGTGGGAAGATATCGGAACCGAAATTAACGACACCAATATCTCCATCACCGGAACACTTGCTAGAAAATCCGACAGCGTGCTGAATTCAGCGCACTGCTTTCTAGCAGTATATAAAACCACACTTACACGAGAACATGAAAGGTCCTCTTTAAGACCTGTTTTTTTTTATTCATTTTATACAGTCAAATATAAAATAGTTGCATAGTCTGACGACTTATCCGAAAAGTACTGTCGAATGACCGTTACCTTTTAAGCCCTAGCTTGTAGCTTTATTTTGCTCATTGAGTATAATGGAAAGCTGGGTTTACTTTTGCTTTAGAGATTACATTTTTCTTTTCTATCATAGGAGCAGAGAAAAAAAAAAGTAATTCAAGTTGTCAGATCTGTCACATAATGGACACCAACACGACCTGATGGACCCACTGATTTATAATGCGGTCTGTCGTGTTCCATCTTATTGTCCATCACTTTACCAAAATAAAATAGGGACTCAATCTTAGTGCATTGTGCTGATGTCTGTGGGAGTTTTGGTGATGTTCTCAATTAGTCTAGTGGAGTAGAGATTAATTTTAATTTCTTTTGTGGAATTTAGAATTCCTAGTTACTAAGGTGCTTAAAGGGGTTGTCCGACTCAGTCTTCAGGTCCCCGGACTGTTTGGCTGCCGCAGTCAACTTGCACAATCCACAGACCTTAATGGTAACTGTTAAAGAAATGGCACGTCACAGCAGCCATGTGCTGTTTTTGATTGCTACAGTCACCTAGCATAAACAGGACGTCACTACTGATATCACCAGTGAAACCTGTAAACTGAAGACCGGACCTGCCACTTCTAGAAGTGAAAGACTAGGTGAATAAACTATTTTTTTTATGTTCATGGCTCCCTTGGCACCCATTTTGAACATTCTAAAAAAAAAAAAAAAGCAGACAGCCTCTTCCCGACATCCACTGTAATAACACGACAGATGTTAGGTCTTTCAATTATGACTCCACTATCTGCTGTTCTGTATAGTGGACACTCGCTGTAATGCCTGCAATCAGAACCCTTTGGCAGGCTTCAACAGAGAGATGGGGATTACTCCATCTCTTTGGGGTAAGCAATCTAAAGATCGCTAAAAAGAAATGTAAAAAAAATAATCCACAATTGAGTTCGGGTTTCTGTTCGGGGAGTCCGCTTGTCCCTGCCTGAATGGAAACCTATACACTCTAAATAGTGGCTACCTAGGGACTATAATGGGATCTGTGTGTTTCTGCCCGGTTTCCGCACAAAACATTCAGATTGAAAGTACTGCTTGTAGGAAACCCGAACGCAGGTGTGAACCAGGCCTAAATAAAAGTATTTAAAAATATTTTAAAAATTCAAATTACCCCCCTTTCACTAGATCACAAATTAAAATAAACATAAACACGTTAGGCATCCACATGCCCAAAACTGCCCGAGCTACAAACATATAATAACAATCATTTTCCAACATGGCGAACGCCATAGTTGAACAAATGGTCATACCACTTTTTTTTTCTTTTCGTTTTTTCCTCCCAAAGACAATTGAATAAAAATGATCAAAATGGCTATGCTGGGTAAGTAACTCCTCCGTCTGTATGCACCCCTTTCTTTCCCAATGGAGCCAAAACAGATAACTGCTTTATATGAGCTACTACCATTCTACTGTGATTGAGTTGAGTTTTACACAGTATATCGCTGGTATTTTGGGGGTGACAGGAGTGGGGGGGTTTAAACACATTTTTCATTAGTTAAGAGTTAGAGATGAGCGAATACTATTCGACACGGCAGTTTCGAATAGCACGCTCCCATAGGACTGAATGGGAACTGCCGGCGAGCAGGGGGTTAAGCGGTCGGGCGCCGGCTGCGACCATTCGTTCCTATGGGAGCGTGCTATTCGAAACTGCCGTGTCGAATAGTAATCGCTCATCTCTATTAAGAGTATGTTACTATTTATTTCTTTTAACTAAGCTTCTGCTGGGTCTCCTTCACTCTCTTATTTCTTTCCTCAGGTCATGGACTCCCGCTTTAGCCGTGGAAAGTCTACTATTTTAGAACGTTCACTTGCTAGACCAAAAACAGAGGTGAGCCTTAGTGCATTTGCACTTCTTTTTTCTGAAATAGTCCAGTACTGCCAAAATCGCGTTTATTCTGTCTCCGAGCTCCAAGCTAAACTATCTGAGCTCGGACAACAAGTTGGATGTCGCATCCTCGATCCACTAGTAATGAGAGAGAAGAACGGAAAACGTGAGACCAAAGTTATCAGTGCACTCCTTTTCATAAAAGTCGTTGCTTGGAAAGCGCTATTCGGTAAAGAAGCAGACAAGCTAGAGCAAGCCAACGATGATGACAAAACTTACTACATTATCGAAAAGGATCCCCTTATCAACTCGTACATTTCTGTTCCAAAGGAGAACAGCACCCTGAACTGCGCATCCTTCACAGCTGGCATTGTCGAGTCCCTGTTAACCTGCAGTGGATTTCCAGCAAAAGTGACTGCCCATTGGCACAAAGGAACCACTCTCATGATTAAATTTGATGAATCTGTCATTGCCCGAGATAAAGCACTGGATGGGCGCTAGCCAGTAGGCACCAAGGGCGGTTTCAGATCTCCTTTGTTTGAATCGGTTGACCTTTGTTTGGTTTGGAATCTTTACATCCGCATGACAGCTCGAACGTTTAACTCATTATTGTATAGTTTATTTCTTTAGGGTGAATTGGATACCCAATATTCTTATTTTTACTGTTGGCATTTTTCAGATGGAACAAGTTGCGATGCTGGCAGAATTAATATATCCATCAAACACAAATTTAAAAAAATTATCTACACAGCATCGTGACCTTTTTTTTTTTTTCTCTTTTCATTTAAAATTTTCTCACCAATAAACTGTTTGTTCTGTCTGTTTTATTTTCTGATTATTGCATAATCTACAGCAAACACCTGAATACATGAGCCTGAGAAGTGTCACCTATTAAGGATTGCTATGTGCATGTTCTGTCTGAGGCCCGGTTCACATCTGCTTTCGGGTTTCTGTTCGGGGAGTCCGCTTGGGGAACCCCAAACGGAAACCTAGCTGCATAAAAAAAACGGTTACCTAAGGAAACCCACGAACACCATAGACTATAATGGGGTCCGTGTGGTTTCCGCTTGGTTTCTGCATGAAAAATGCAGAGAGAAAAGTGCTGCTTCTAGGACTTTTCTTTCTGCATATTTCATGCGGATAAGGGAACGGAATAGCCCGAACGCAGATGTGAACTATGATAATCACTATGCAGGGAGGAGGAATGGCTCAGCTGCCTCTAGTATCTGAGGCAAGGGTCAGCAACCTTTTTTGTATTGTGCACCGATATTTAAAAAAAAAAAAAAAAAGTCAGAAGATAATTTTCCGGTGGATAAGACTTTTGGCTGACCCTAGAGTGATCTGCAGTAAACCACCTGCGAGGAAGTAGAGTATGTTCCTCACATAACTGGGTTTGTTTTTTTTTTTATGTACAAACCCATATAAATTTCTCCAGCTTTGTAATGAACAATTGCCTACTTTAGCATATTGAGGAGCCTTATCATACTTTACTTTTGCACTTCAAGATACAAAGAGAAATTGCACAAGCAGTTGCTGCCCTCTGACGAGGCTAGCTCACAGCCCGACTACTAGGATGCCATACCTCATGCTTACCCACTTAGTGATTCCTTCCCTCTGACTGTCTTTACATGGTACAGGAAAGAGATGGATTACCTGGATCAGCAGCGTCTTAAACATTAGAGAGAGCCCTGTGTTGAGTAATTATGCTTGAAGTGCTGACCTCAGCACAGATGCGGAGGTTTATGACCCTTGATGTAAGGTGTCACGGAGCAAAGGTATACGTCCTTCCTCCGGAGGATATCTTGAATCAACAGGGACGCAAGAGGTCGGGAAACAACAGCAATTTATTGTAATCCACAAAGTTAGTAGCCGGCGGCGGTCACATCAACCGTAATAACAAGTCCACGGAAGTCACAATCCAATGATAGCTTTGGTTCCTTGGTCCTGTAACTTAATCCTGGCTCTCTGCAGAGCTGTGCACAGGCCGGCTGACCCATACTAACTGCTAGCTACATACTATATACTAAGACTGTTGCATCCTATATCTGTGGGTGGGGAGGGCTGAGTCACAGATCCTTCCCCCCTCACCTATACCAAGGAGAGCAGACTCCCTGTCTCCTTTGGACAATGCACCGTCCAACATCTTCTTGGAGACACCAATCAGATTATCTCCACCCATGGTCCTCACTAGTTAGAGGTATTTGCATACAATGTGCTAACACACTAGACCCTAATCAGCCAACTACACATTGATGTATACAACAGGTTAGAGAATACATTCCACACCAAATATATATTACACATGGCCTATAGTATAGACTCTAACCATCCCGTGACATAAGGCATGTCTACATGGAGACGTGTTAGCTGCAGTGTACAAGATTCCTTTGGATTACACCTGTATATTGTTAGAGATCGTCTGTAAGAGATTAGTGGTGGGCTGCCACCCAAGACGCCTGTTGATCAGCTGTATGCAGGGACCATGGCACTCTTACAATCATCATACCCTCTTCATATCCTACTTGCGGCTGTGCAATGTACTTACATTCTCGTCCCATCCACTTCTATGGGACGAGGCTGTGATTAGGTCATAGAATGGCTGATCAGTAAGGGACCTAAGTGTCAGACCCCCATTGATCTTATTGATGACCTGGCAAACAAAAAAAGACAACAAAAAAAGTAGAACTGTGCTCTCATGGTTTCCAGTTTTTGGAAGGAGAGTAGTGGTTAATCCTTGCAGGAATCTCATCTGTAGCACCTGTTGGGGACATTAAATTGTCCTCGTAAGAGTATGTTGCAGGGTTCCAAATTAAATAATTAATTAACAGGCCTAGATGGGCTACCACCCATTGGGCCTGGAGAACCACACACACACACACGCAGCTGATAGTGTAACAAGTGAGTTCTGATTTATTGTTACAGAGAGTCAATATTTATACAAACAAAAGCAGGTTGGACTTATGACATAACATACCAGGATTGGATGTGGAATGGTAGCCTCTATCCATTGGCTAAAGCATTACATTCCACCAGGAAGCTAACCCCCTACAGTCACTGTATACAGTATGTGTATCTCAAGGCTCAGAAGATAATTACACATCAAAGACTTTTGTGTCACTTCTTGGATCTAACTTCCAGTGTTTCTATAGGCATCCTGTGTTACACACTCTATATTGACAAGACAGAGGTGCAGCCCTAAAACTGATCAGATTCATGAGGATTCATTAGCATTCCATTTCCTTATTACCTAGAGAAGAAAAGGGTTTTCCTTCTTTGATCCCCATAGCATCTCCATGTTAATTAGTCTAACTACTTCCTTTTGAGACAAGACTACATATCTTTGCTAGAGAAAAATGGATGACAAATACGAGATAGAAGATATGATTCTAACACACCATTTCTGTTCCTACTATAAAAACCTGAAGGTGATCCCAACTGCTGATATGCTCACATCCCATTATTAGAGAGGGTTGGAAAACTGATCACCCATACAATACACTGCAATACAAATGAAGTGTGTTGTAAAAACCATTGATTTCTGCTACACACTGCCTATAGCTCCTGGGTGACAACGGGCATCTCTCTTGTATGGAGAAGGATCAGCCTCATGGCCAATGATATACATGTACCTCATTGGTCATTAGGCGGTAAAAACACAGGAAGTTGAGCAAAAACTTAATCATAAAGGCATTCTCATGGGATGTGTCCTTTAACCCCTTAAGGACCGGGCCCAAAAGTATGTTTTTTTTTCAAAACTGACGTGTCACTTTAAATGGCAATAACTTTTTCGTAACACATAATACTTCATGTTAGTGGTAAACACTAATCAATATTTTTGTATTTATTTATAAAAGAAAACTAGGAAATTTGGAAAAAGTAGCAATTTTCAAAATGTGAAATTCTCTGCTTTTCAGGCAGATAGTCATACCACCCAAATACATGAATAAATATTATCTCCATATCTCTGCTTTATATCGGCATCATCTTTTGATTGTCTTTTAATTTATTTTGGACGTTACAAGGCTTACAAGTGTAACAGCGATTTTCTAGATTTAGGGTCCATTCACACGGAGTAACACGAGGCATTTTTTTGTGCTTATTCTGTGCTTATTTTTACGGCTGTAAAAAGACTTTTCCATTGAGTGCTATAGTAAAATACGCCTGTATTTTTACGTCCGTAAAATAACGGACGTAAAATTACGGGCGTATCTTACTATAGAACTCAATGGAAACGTCTTTTTATGGCCGTAAAAATAAGCACAAAAAACGCCTCGTGTTACTCCGTGTGAATGGACCCTTACAAAAAAGAATTCCCCAAACCAATTTTTTAGGGACCCCTTCATTTCTGTAAGGAATTATACAGGCCTATATAATAGAAACTCCCATAAATCACCCCATTTTCAAAACTACACCCTTCAAATAATTCAAAACAGCATTTGGGATGTTTGTTAACCCTTTAAGAATTTTATAAGAATAAAAATAATATGGAGGTGAAATTTAGACATTTCATTTTTTTTCACTAATACATTCATTTAGACCTAAAATAAACACATTCACAAAGGGTTAAACGAGAAAATGCATCTCACATTTTGTTATTCAATTTCTTCCGTGCACAGAAATACCCCACATGTGGGTGTAAACTGATTTTGGGCACTCAGGAGCGCATGGAAGAGAAGGAGCAACACTTGGCATTTAAAGAGCAGATTTTGCTGGAATAATTTTCAGGCAACATCGAAAGATTGTGAATGACAATCTGTTTTCCCTTAGCCCAAACAGCAGCACAACTGGGTAATCATGCCCCTATGAGCTGTTAGGACAGGTGGAATATTTAATTACCTAACAGCAATCAACCCCTATAAGAGGTCAGAGGACCAACTCCCCTTTGTGTTAGTAGCAAGTAAAAGGTTTTAGACATCTATTTAACAGGAGTAATATGACATAGTACAAAAAATAGTACAAATACAGCATAGGGAGGGAGCCTTGTGCTGCTGTTTGGGCTAAGGGAAAACAGATTGTCATTCACAATCTTTCGTTCCCCCTACGCCCAACAGCAGCACAACTGGGGATTTAGCAAGTATCGCTTTACCCTAGGGCGGGTGATCCTGGCAAGCTGATGCCAATACTGAATGTCCAAATGCTGTGGACTCCCTTGTTCGCCACTCAAGTCTATAATGTTTGGCGAAAGTTAGCTGAGAACTCCAAGAAGCCGCTGCACATATCTGTTCCAAGGAAAGAAAACGTCTCTCGGCCCATGATGTCGCCACTGCTCGGGTGGCATGGGCACGGATAAGGTCTGGTACCGGGAGGTCCTGAGCACGTAGGGAGCAGATAATGGCTTCTCTAATCCATCTTGATAGAGTTGGTTTGGATGCTTTGGTCCCCTTGGTGTGGCCAAACACATTGATCAGCAAATTCTCTGACTTCCGAAAGGACGCAGTCCGCTCAAGATAAATCTGCAACGCTCTCACCAAGTCCAACTTGTGCATCCTTTCTTCCCACTCAGAGGTGGGAGAGGGGAAAAACGCTGGTAAGACGATTGCCTGGTTAATGTTCTGAGGTGTGGGTACCTTTGGCAAGAATCCTGGGACGAACCTTAGTTGCACTCTGTCTGGAAAGAAGGTTCCCTGTCGTCCTCAACAGCGGCACAATGTGGGGTATTTCTGCCCCTGTGTGCTGGTAGGACAGGCGGATATTTAATTAGCCAATCAAATGCGTGGCAGGCCCTATAAGAGGGCACAAGAACCTCCCCTCTGCGTGTTTTTTTCTGTCCTGTGTGGACAGAGGACAGGTGGGAGGACTTGTGTCCTCTTAGAGAAGCTCAGCAGGATCACTCACCTCCTGAGCGGTTGTTTTCTTCTTGTCACCTTCTGTGCCCTGCGGGGAGAAGGTGCTTGTTAGCCATGCTACCCCCCTCTATCCCCCCTCCCCCCCTCTCCTCCGCTTCCCCTGCTCCTTGTGACCTACCTGACATTTTGGTAAGAGTCCGGGGACTCCGCATGCCGCCTCTGGTGGCCGTGCGGACTGCCGTCGGGTGGAACCACACTGTTGTGTATCCTGTTCCCCGCCGGCCGCTGTAAGCGCGCACTTCCGGTTTCGCCGGAAGTATCATAGCGCCTTGGCAACGGCCTGGCGCTGGCGGCCGCTCACTCAGGGAAGATTCAGGCCTTATTAAAGGCCGGAAAAGACGGGGAGATGTGGGGGTAAGTGCCCGGGTTAAGGGCCTCTTGGTGGGGGGGAATGTATATCTTTGCAGACCCCTGATTACAGGGTTAGTTGTCTGGGCAGGTTGCCTCACCTGCTTTGATTGTGGCTCCGCCCACTTCCAGCCGGCCAGAATTAAGAGGCTGGCTGGCCTGGTGTCAGAGACCTTCCTGCAGTATCTGCTGAAGGCGTGCGATTGTGGTGTTCATTGATCTTGAACTCTTTTCCAGTTTACAAACTTTATTGGGAAAGGGGCCACACGGTGGCTCAGTGGTTAGCACTGCAGCCCTGCAGCACTGGAGTCCTGGTGTTCAAATCCTGCCAAGGGCAAAGGACCATCTGCAAGGAGTTTGTATGTTCTCCCAGGTTAAATCCGGGTGACAGTGCTGCATGGTCTATTATCTCTCTCTGTAGGATATGTCATCCTCTACTACCCCTCCTGGGGATGGTAGGAGGAAAACCTCCTCCAAGAGGAAACATCTTTCCTGCTTCGATTGCGACACACCGCTCCCTGATGGTAGGCAGCGGCTTGAAAGGTTGTGCCCTGCCGGGTACTACTGGTCCTATAACTTGCCTATTTTCAGGCTATGAGTGGGCCCGTTGTCGCGGGTGCAGAGGTCCTCCACCTGTGGAGCCCTCTCCCAGAGATATGAAAGCATGGGTCAAGGAGATGGTGAGTTTGGGCATCGCTTGGGTAAATAGTTTTTTCCTTGCTTGTACTCTCCTTTTTGTTTTGCAGGATGATTCCCTCAAAGGGATCCATTGCACCTTGTCTCAGCTCACCAGGAGACCATGCTCTGAGCTCCGTTCCTCGTCTCTCCCCCCCCCCCCTTGTAACACCTGCGGGGGGCAGAGGATGATTCCTCCGAGGACGACTCAGTCATTCCAGCAGAACTGCGTTCCATTATGAACAAACGGGCAGGCTGCTGAAGTCCATCCGGTCTACAGTGGGCCGAGATGTTGACGGGGAAGCCTCCACGTCTGCCTCTGGGGGACATATTGCCTTCCATGCGGACGCCACGCTGACCGACCTTATGGCGCAGCAGTGGAAACAGCCAGAGAAAGGACATTCGCTTCCAGGATCTTCAAGAGTTTGTTTCCTGTTAACAGCCAGGACGAGGTGGGCGAGTGGTTAAGGCGATGGACTGCTAATCCATTGTGCTCTGCATGCATGAGTTCGAATCCCATCCTCGTCGATTCTGTCTGACGTTTCCCACTTGGAAACTTGCTTTGCTGAGCCTCTTTAAAAAAAAAAAAAGCAGTGGGATTCCTGGGGGCCTCCCCCGAAGGTGGATTTGGCCGTAGCAAAGCTGTCCCGCAGAACCCTGGTGCCCTTGGAAGATGGTTCAAATCTTCAGGACCCTCTGGATCGTAGGGCAGACTCCGTTCTGAAGAAGGTCTACTCAGCTTCCTCCGCGCAAGCCTCTGTGGCCATAGCCTCCTCTATGGTTGGTGACTTTTTGCGCAACCGCTTAGCCGCCTTGGAGCGGGATATAGACTTGGGCGTAGACAGAGATGAGATTCTGGCCTCTATGAAAAGAGTTCATAGGGCTGCAGATTATTTGGCGGAATCCTCCTGCCATCAATTAAAAATCTCCGCCAAATCTATGGCGTTGTCTACTGCGGCCCGTAGACCCCTTTGGCTAAAGCCTTGGCGGGCAGATTTTGCGTCTAAAGCAGCTCTCTGTGCTCTCCCCTTTGAGCCGGGAAGGGTGTCTGGCCAAAGCTTAGTCGCCATTATGGAGGGATTAGCTGAAGGTAGGGGAAGGTCCCTACCTCATGCATCCAGGGGCAGACGTGCTCCCTCTAGAGGCAGAGGTTCTTCCTCTAATTATAGACGCCCTTCCCAACAACGGCGTTTTAGATATCGCCCTAGGGGAGCTGGTCATGGCGCTTCCAAGGAGGACACCAAGAGGAAGCCTGAGTTTTGACGTGGGGCAGCTCCCTGTGGCCCCCCTTCCTGTGGGAGGACGTCTTTCCTCCTTTTCCAGAGCATGGTTCACCCATATCCAAGACCCATGGGTGTTGAAGATCATACAACACGGGTATCACATCGACTTTCATCTTCCACCTCCAGATCGGTTCGTTTCCACCCAAACTCTTCCACCTTCTCAGCAGGCCAGTCTAGAAGCCTTGGTTGCCGAATAGGTTACCAAGGGCGCCCTGGAGAAGGTACCAGCCTCAGACCTCGGTCTGGGAGTCTACTCCCCCGTCTTTCTGGTCCCCAAGTTCACCGGGGGCTGGAGGATGATAATAGACCTGAGGTACCTCAATCGGTTTATCAGGAAGAGGTCATTTCGAATGGAAACCGTGGATTCCGTGGCTGTGTTTCTTCAGCCAGGAGAGGTGATGGTTACCCTCGATTTGAAGGACGCCTATCTACATGTCCCCATTGCTCATTTCCACAGGAAGTTCCTCAGGATTGCCGTCGCTATGGCCGGCCACAGGGAGCACTATCAATTCACAGCTCTGCCATTCGGCATCACATCCGCCCCACTGGTATTCACCAAGGTGATTTCTCCGGTCGCTGCGGCCCTCAGAATTCAGGGTCTTTTCATCGTCCCTTATCTAGACGACTGGCTACTGAAAGCTCAGTCTCCTGCTGCCCTCCTCCAGCAGCTCAACCTTGCCATCAACTTCCTACAGGAGTTAGGATTATCAATTGGGAGAAGTCCGAAATCGTTCCATCCACCCGAAGAAAATTCCTCGGATTTATAGTGGATTCAGAAGCGATGCAGATCTTCCTCTCCGGTCCAAGGAAGGAAAGAATCCAAGCCAGTGCACGATTCCTATTGCGCACTCGGCAGGTACCATCCGGACCGCCATGAGAGTCCTGGGCCTGATGTCATCCTCGGCCAGGGCGGTGCCTTGGGCTTTATGGCATTTGCGTCCCCTGCAGATGGAAGTGTTGAGAACCTGGAACAGGTCTCCACGGGGATTGCACAAGAAGATCTGCCTTTCTCCCGCTACCCGTCTTGCCCTCAGATGGTGGATACACCTGAAAGACGGAAGGTCCACGGTCCCGACAGTGTGGACCCTGTTGACAACAGATGCATCCCATTGGGATGGGGAGCCCATTGTCAAGACAAAACTGTACAAGGACGATGGAGATGTCCGGAGCTGGGGTCATCCAATCTCAAGGAACTCAGAGCAGTGTACCTGGCCCTAGTACACTTTGCCCCAGAATTGAAAGGCAAGTCTGTCAAAAACCGGTCAGACAATATGACGGTGGTAGTCTATATAAACAAACAAGGGGGCACCAGGTCACCAACCTTGCTGAGAGAGACGAATCTCATATTTGCCTAGGCGGAGAAGAATCTGGTCCAGTTATCCGCTGTTCACATAAAGGGCTCCCTGAACATAGTAGCGGATCAGCTGAGTCAGGGTATTACCGTATCAGGAGAATGGTCTCTCAATCCAGACGTATTTCAACAGATCGTCCAGAGATGGGGTCTCCCGGAGGTCGATCTTATGGCTACCCGACTCAACGCCAAGGTGGGGACCTTCTGCTCTCTGTACCAGGAGGACAATCCCTTGGCGGTGGATGCCCTGTCCATCCCATGGAGGTTCAGGCTGTTTTACATATTCCCTCCAGTTCCAATCATACCGAAGGTATTGATAAAAATAAGACAGGACCAAGCCTCGGGAATAGCCATAATCCCGTTCTGGCCAAAAGGGCTTGGTTTGCTCAGCTCATACAAATGAGTCAGGGCATATATTGGAGGCTTCCCCCACTCCCAGACCTGGTAACCCAAGGAGAGCTGAGATGCCAGGATCTGAGGAGACTCAACCTGACAGCCTGGAGGTTGACCAGTCCCTATTGAGAAATAGAGGACTGTCACAAGCCGTCTTGAAGACCCTATCCAGCGCCAGAGCAGATTCGACTAACAGGAACTACCGTCGAATAGGTAACAGCTTTAATGCCTGGTGTCTGCAGCATCAAGTGGACTCCACCGATCCCCCTACGGAGGCGATCCGGGACTTCCTTCAAGACGGACTAGACAGAGGTCTTGCTGCGGCCACACTCAAGGTACACGTAGCGGCCCTGTCCGCCTATCTGGGGAGGCGTTTGTCTCAGGATCCTTTAGTGAGCACCTTTATTAAAGGGGCAACTAGGCTGAGACCGGTGGTAAACACCCCTGTCCACCAATGGGACCTTATTCCGGTCCTGAACGCCCTATGTGGCCAGCCATTTGAACCTCTGGAAGAGGTCTCCCTCAAGTCGCTAACCGGCAAAGTGGCGCTGCTATTGGCAGTCACACCTGCCAAACGCGTTAGTGAACTACAAGCTTTGTCCGCTGAGGAGCCATATACCACCTTTTTCTCTGACCATGTACAGCTTAGGTTCCTCCCTGGGTTTCGTCCCAAGGTGCCATCTGCTGTAAACAGGAACCAACTGATTTCCCTTCCAGTATTTTTTCCGTTCCCTTCTTCTGCTGAAGAAGAAAGATGGCACAAGCTGGATGTGGTCAGATGCCTGCAGATCTACTTGCAGCGCACTCGCCCCTTTAGGTGGACTGAAAACTTGTTGGTCAGCTACACGGGGAAAAACAGGGGCGCCAAAACCGCCAAAGCTACAATATCCCGGTGGGTTACCGAGACTATTAGAGTCGCCTATACCGCCCAGGGGCTGTCGGCTCCATCTTTCCTTCATGCCCATTCAACCAGGGCAATGTCCACTTCACAGGCAGGAAGAAGTGCTTTGTCTGTGGACCAAATATATGCAGCTGCCTCTTGGGCATCTGAATCCACCTTCATTCGGCATTACCGCCTGAAGGACTAAGTGGCAGATTCCACTGCCTTTGCCCAGACCAGTTTAAGTTCGGTCATGGGTTTGTCCCACCCATCTTGGGGACCTGCTTGCTATATCCCCACATTGTGCCGCTGTTGAGGACGACAGGGAACGAGTGATTATGAAGATAATCTTGTTTCCCTTAGTCCTAACAGCGGCACAAGATTTCCCACCCTGGGAATCATATCTTATGTATAAAACTGTATATAAATGTAATGGAGGTACTTTTGTATTTACACGCAGAGGGGAGGTTCTTGTGCCCTCTTATAGGGCCTGCCACGCATTTGATTGGCTAATTAAATATCCGCCTGTCCTACCAGCACACAGGGGCAGAAATACCCCACATTGTGCCGCTGTTAGGACTAAGGGAAACAAGATTATCTTCATAATCACTCGTTATATATGGCTCAGAAGCCGCTAGGGCTTGTAGCTCACCGACCCTCTTGGCGGAGGTTATTGCCAACAGGAAAGTTATCTTGTATGCTAGGTACTTCAAATCCACTTCAGATAGGGGCTCGAAGGGGGGCGCACAGAGCCCCTGCAGAACTGCGGCCAGGTCCCAGCTCGGGACCGGAGACTGCACCTGAGGACGAAGTCTACTAGCCCCTCTTAGAAATTGTTTAATCAGAGGATCTAGTGCTAGCCGGGTCTCGAGGAGAGCGGACAGAGCTGAGACTTGGACTTTCAAGGTAGCAGGTGCTAGCCCCTTCTCCAGGCCGTCTTGTAGGAACTCCAAGACTGCATTCCTATCAGGGTCGCGTTGGTTACTCGAACACCAGTTCTGAAAGATTCAGGCGACCCTCCGGTAGCTCTGGTTAGTTGACTCCGCTCTTGAGTGCGCCAAAGTTCTTAGCACTCCCTGGGATAATCCTCTTTCACCAGCTAAAGGCTGGCTACCCTCCAGGCAGTGAGGTTGCATCTGTTCAGGCCTTGATAGGGCCAACTGTTCCGGATTACCAGAGTTTACACTGGTGGAAGCCTCCAGGTGTTCCTCCGTCTCATGAGAGTGAAGACGGTGAACCATGCCCTTTCTAACCAGAATGGCGAGCTCCTTGCCAAGCTCTGGTTCTGCCTGCGTTTTGTCAATACCTTCCGAATCCTCAGTTGATGAGGGTAGACGCACTTCCGTCTGAACCTCCCGGGTATTGACAGGGCATACAGCGCCGGAGGATTGTCTTCCCGAACTGGGGAGCAACGTTCCTCTACTGCGGCGCCGTTTGAGGTGGCCATCAGATCCACCTCGGGGAGACCTCATCTTTTGGTAGGAAAGTGGAGAGCACCCTGGTCGGGGGATGACCTGACTAAGGTCATCCACATTCTGGTGAGTCAGTCCCGCAGACTGTAACCTGGAATCTGAACCGCTGGCCGCTGGGAGATTCATAGATCCGAATAGATGAGGATCCTGGCGTCTGGTAACGTGGAGAGGGCTCTCATCCTCCGTCTGGAATGACAGTAATTGGCTATGATCAGGCTGTCCGTCCTGGTCCTTTACTCCTGAAACTGTAGAGTCCACGTCAGAAGATTCACTTGAGCTCTGGTAATCTCTGGCCAGCTGGGTAAGCGCGTTCTCTTCAGGTAACGCCAGGTGCTCTGTACCAGGGTCTCCCCCAGATGAGCTCCCCTGGACAGGGAGGCATCTGTGGTCAACAGGGTCTAGGTAAACCTGACCGAGGACCTGCCATCGCGAAGATGGGTCTGCCGGGCCAATCATGGCCAGGCACTGATGGTTCACTGGATAGGCTTTTTTAGTCCCTAGGGACAGCGATTCCGGACTCGCAGCTTCTTGACATAAAGAAGGTGCCTCCAGGTAGGAGAGTCCCTGGTGAATCCCCGGAACTGGATTAGATTTGATGGAATCGTAAAAAATCCTAACGGGTCTTCCTTGATCCTGGCTTAGAGAAGCCCTCTGTCCCATTAAAGGGCTCCCCAGCCTTACTAGGGGGCTGGGGGAAGACCCGTGGATACTACTCCCCTGGAAATAGGGGGGGCTGAAGTTCTGCCGTCTGGGAGGGTGGAAATTTGAGGACAAGGTTTTCCATCTGGGTGTTCGTCCCTTTGATCTAAGGTCCTGGGCCGAGCTATGAGAGAACCTGCGAGTATACCTGGCCTGAAGGTCCTTTAAGGAAACCGCATCCCGTGGCGGAAGCGGTCTAGGTCGAAGATGAACCTGAGTCCGTCGCCCAGGATTCTGGAAACCAAGAAGCCTAGAGAGAGATCCTTCTGGACGGGTATTCAAAGATGAAGTTGTTTGGGGCCCTAAAAAGGGCAAGATGTTCTCTCGGCCGGTGGAGCCTTGATGTAGCAAATGACCCTGGGACCTTTGCGTCGGGGCTCTAGATGGACGGGCCCGATTTCTCCCAGGATGGCAGACCACTGATGGGTCAGGGATCCTTCTTACGATCGCGGAAAGTGCCGCGTCCTCTACCCCTGCCCTGGGGAGCAGAGCGTCCACGCCCCCTGAAGCCTCTGGTGGAGGATCCTCGGCCCCGAAAGGCAGTTCTTCTCCTTTCAGGCGGCTGCGGCAAATTTTTGGTTTTAGTGTCCGCCAGATCCTCCATGATTTTGTCCAGGGCTTTACCAAAAAGCCTACCTGGCTCAAAGGGCAGGGTACAAAGCCCTAGTCTGGAGGCGTTGTCCACCCTCCATGGTTTAACCCACAACGGTCGCCTGGCCACAGTGGTGAGGGCCATAGATTTGGAGGCGAGTTTTAGTTGGGACCTGGAGGATTCAGCCAAGTGGTCCACCAGTAAATTAATATCGGTCATAGCCGATAGGAGGTCGTCCCGGTGGACCCCCGTGTCTATGTCCCTAGCAAGGGAAGATAGTTCGGCCTGTAGGGCAGAGACCACCTCATTAGCCGATATGGCCACGGAGGCCTGTGACGAGGCGACAGAGTATGCCCGCCTCAGGGACCCCTCTACGCGGCGGTCCAATGGGTCCTGCAGGCTTGAGCTGTCCTCGGCTGGCAGGACTGTCCGGCGGGATAGTTTGGCCACTGCCACGTCAACTTTAGGCGGTGGTCCCCAGACACCCTGCTGGGACTCTGACATAGGGAAGAGTGCCCTGAATCTAGCGGAAGGTGTAAATGCTTTCTCGGGTCGCTTCCACTCGCCCTCCATTACCTGGACCAGGTCAGTATTAGCCTTAAAGGACTTAGCCCTCCTGCTTGGCCCTTCCCCTGCCTCCCGATCACATGATCTGAGGACTCTGAAAAGTCTGCCCATCTTGTCGAGGGGAAACACCTCCTTCTCCACCTCCACAGGGTCCTCCTCAGAGGACTCAACCTCCCCGATGTAAAGCCTCTCAAGAGGCGGGAGGGAGGGCTCCGAAGCCTCCAGCCGGGGCCTCTTGGCGAGGTGGGAAATGGTCTCGTCCACCTTTCTCATGGACTGGGACACGAAGTCCTTAACCCAGGAGACCATCTCTCTGATCGGGGTAGCCTCAGAGGGAGGCGCTCTGCATCCCTGGCAGTACCTGTATTCACAGGCATCAGGGAGGGGAATTTTACATTGGGCACAAGACAAATGTCTCCTCTTCGCCGTGGTCTTCCTCCGAGGGAGGGTAGAGGATGATGAGGAGGACATACTAAAGGGAGGAAGGAAAGAGACAAGAACCCAAGGAGCACTATATAAAAAATTCGGACCACAGTTACAGCCCCAGCCCACTCTCCCCTCCACCAACCTTGATAGCACGAACTAGCAGTTCCAGCTCTTGAGCTTTTGAATCCTGAGGCAGCAATGCTTCAGAAGTACCTGTAACCGGAGCGACAGGTACTAGCTTGTGGTGGAGGGGGGTTTAAATAGGCCGGCTGGGGGAGGGACAGGGGGCGGAGCCACGCCCCCGCCACCTGGATCCGAGCTACTTCCTCCTATTAGCCTTAAAGTTATTCACCCCCCCTCCCTGAGCACTAGGGGGGGGGGGGGCTACCTCACCAGCAGTGGCTTACCTGCTGATCTTCACTGTCATCCGACAGCCTCGGCATGTAACTCTGGCCGCACGGTCTGCGCATGCGTGGTTTCCCCGGAAATGGTCCCTGGCTCGGGCGGAACCCGGGAACCAAAAAACTAGTTCCCAGGCCCTGCCGGCAGACGAAAGTTCCTACCTGCCGGCACCTGCAGTATCCGACGTCCGAGATGCCGCCGCACACGCTCCAGCGGGGACCCGGACCGGAGCAGGGGGAGAGACTCATCCGGACCACGCAGCAAGGTAAAAAACTTAGGGGGGGGGGAGAGGGGGCCCCTGTAAGAGGCCAGAGCACCTCTCCCCCATCCACCTGTCCTGTCCCACAGGACAGAAAAAAACACAAAGGGGAGTTGGTCCTCTGACCTCTTATAGGGGTTGATTGCTGTTAGGTAATTAAATATTCCACCTGTCCTAACAGCTCATAGGGGCAGGATTACCCAGTTGTGCTGCTGTTGGGCGTAGGGGGAAGTCTCATTTGCAGTGCCCTTAGAGTACCCAAACAATGGAAACAAATGGAGTGCCCGATATGTTGTACCCGCAGAGACACTCCAAAAACTGTTAAGCAGGTATCCCGGGCACAACAGCTTTTAGAGCGTTCATCTCATACAAGGCTGGCACAACATTTTAAGCACTGAAATTACGTATTCCTGGAAAAATGGTCATTTTGACCTCTCACAATCAGCTTCGTATTCATTTATGGACAATAAGTTATAGCCACACTTGGGGGTTAAAAATGCTCTCTGTACCCCTGGATAAATCCTTTAGGGGTGTACTTTCCAAAATAACTTCTCATATTAGGGGATTCCACTTTACTGGCATTTCAGCTCTGCAAAAGTGTCATGGCATCCAAAAACCAAACCATCTGTGCTCCAAAAACCCAATAGCCTTTCTTCCCTTCTGTGTCCGGCTGTGCCCTAATATCAGTTAATACTCACATATGACATTACGTCCGTTATCCTGGGTACACCAGTGTCATACATGTGCCATAAACTGCAGTTTGGGCACACAGCAGAGTGCAGAAGGGAAGGAGCGCTATGCGGCTTTTGGAATACAGATTCAAATGTTTGGTATCTGGATGCCATGTCATGTTTGTAAGGTACCAGAAAAGGGGATTCGCCAAAGGAGTGAAGTGACCCCATTTTGAAGGGGGAGGGGGAGGAGGGGGGGGAGGGGGGGAGGGGGGGAGGGGGAGGAGGGGGGGAGATGGGAGGGAGGGGGAGGAGGGGGAAGAGGGGGAGGGGGAGGGGGATGATACACCGACAACGCCTCCTACGGGAAAACGCTCCTATCAGGAAGCAACGGGACAAAGTAGTGACTGTGAGGACTGTCTTTGCTTCAGCAAAGCTCCGCTTGGATAGTAGACTACACAAATATATTCATGTGATGGGTAGGAAAGGTTTTAAGGGCATGCTCTCTAATGGAAAAGCAAAGTCAGCGAAATACATCTCAGGAGGTTTTCAAAATCACACGACAATGGCAGCAGTGGGATTCGAACCCACGCCTCCGAAGAGACTGGAGCCTTAATCCAGCACCTTAGACCGCTCGGCCATGCTACCCACGCAAAAAGAGGACATCTGGTACGAAAATGTCCGAGATAGGCTTGTGCTGGCAAGCTATCTATTTTCAAAGCGGAATGTGTGAAGAGGCAGAATTTTTCCCTTTCTGAAGCGCCTTTGCGTCTGACTGTTGGAGAGAATCGTCGCAAGAAAGTTCTGCTGACGCTACAAATGATATCGGGAAAGAACATTTCGAGACTCTACAATCTGGCAGCAGTGGGATTCGAACCCACGCCTCCAAAGAGACTGGAGCCTAAATCCAGCGCCTTAGACCGCTCGATAGCTCTTTGTGCCTGCTTCCTTGGAGAACGGGATACACATGTGACCACACCGACAACGCCTCCTACGGGAAAACGCTCCTATCAGGAAGCAACGGGACAAAGTAGTGGCTGTGAGGACTGTCTTTGCTTCAGCAAAGCTCCGCTTGGATAGTAGACTACACAAATATATTCATGTGATGGGTAGGAAAGGTTTTAAGGGCATGCTCTCTAATGGAAAAGCAAAGTCAGCGAAATACATCTCAGGAGGTTTTCAAAATCACAAGACAATGGCAGCAGTGGGATTCGAACCCACGCCTCCGAAGAGACTGGAGCCTTAATCCAGCGCCTTAGACCGCTCGGCCATGCTACCCACGCAAAAAGAGGACATCTGGTACGAAAATGTCCGAGATAGGCTTGTGCTGGCAAGCTATCTATATTCAAAGCGGAATGTGTGAAGAGGCAGAATTTTTCCCTTTCTGAAGCGCCTTTGCGTCTGACTGTTGGAGAGAATTGTCGCAAGAAAGTTCTGCTGACGCTACAAATGATATCGGGAAAGAACATTTCGAGACTCTAAAGTCTGGCAGCAGTGGGATTCGAACCCACGCCTCCAAGGAGACTGGAGCCTAAATCCAGCGCCTTAGACCGCTCGGCCATGCTACCGCTTGATAGCTCTTTGTGCCTGCTTCCTTGGAGAACGGGATACACATGTGACCACACCGACAACGCCTCCTACGGGAAAACGCTCCTATCAGGAAGCAACGGGACAAAGTAGTGACTGTGAGGACTGTCTTTGCTTCAGCAAAGCTCCGCTTGGATAGTAGACTACACAAATATATTCATGTGATGGGTAGGAAAGGTTTTAAGGGCATGCTCTCTAATGGAAAAGCAAAGTCAGCGAAATACATCTCAGGAGGTTTTCAAAATCACAAGACAATGGCAGCAGTGGGATTCGAACCCAAGCCTCCGAAGAGACTGGAGCCTTAATCCAGCGCCTTAGACCGCTCGGCCATGCTACCCACGCAAAAAAAGGACATCTGGTACGAAAATGTCCGAGATAGGCTTGTGCTGGCGAGCTATCTATTTTCAAAGCGGAATGTGTGAAGAGGCAGAATTTTTCCCTTTCTGAAGCGCCTTTGCGTCTGACTGTTGGAGAGAATCGTCGCAAGAAAGTTCTGCTGACGCTACAAATGATATCTGGAAAGGGCATTTTGGGGCTCTGGGATCTGGCGGCGGTGGGATTCGAGCCCACACCTCCAAGGAGACTGTAGCCTAAATCCAGCGCCTTAGACCACTCGGCCATGCTACCGCTTGACAGCTCTTTGTGCCTGCTTCCTTGGAGAACGGGATACACATGTGACGCTACAATGCCTCCTACGGAAAACGCTCCTATCATGAAGCAACGGGACAAAGTAGTGACTGTGAGGACTGTCTTTGCTTCAGCAAAGCTCCGCTTGGATAGTAGACTACACAAATATATTCATGTGATGGGTAGGAAAGGTTTTAAGGGCATGCTCTCTAATGGAAAAGCAAAGTCAGCGAAATACATCTCAGGAGGTTTTCAAAATCACAAGACAATGGCAGCAGTGGGATTCGAACCCACGCCTCCGAAGAGACTGGAGCCTTAATCCAGCGCCTTAGACCGCTCGGCCATGCTACCCACGCAAAAAGAGGACATCTGGTACGAAAATGTCCGAGATAGGCTTGTGCTGGCGAGCTATCTATTTTCACAGCTGAATTTGTGAAGAAGCAGAATTTTTCCCTTTCTGAAGCGCCTTTGCGTCTGACTGTTGGAGAGAATCGTCGCAAGAAAGTTCTGCTGACGCTACAAATGATATCGGGAAAGAACATTTCGAGACTCTAAAATCTGGCAGCAGTGGGATTCTAACCCACGCCTCCAAAGAGACTGGAGCCTAAATCCAGCGCCTTAGACCGCTCGACCATGCTACCGCTTGATAGCTCTTTGTGCCTGCTTCCTTGGAGAACGGGATACACATGTGACCACACCGACAACGCCTCCTACGGGAAAACGCTCCTATCAGGAAGCAACGGGACAAAGTAGTGACTGTGAGAACTGTCTTTGCTTCAGCAAAGCTCCGCTTGGATAGTAGACTACACAAATATATTCATGTGATGGGTAGGAAAGGTTTTAAGGGCATGCTCTCTAATGGAAAAGCAAAGTCAGCGAAATACATCTCAGGAGGTTTTTAAAATCACAAGACAATGGCAGCAGTGGGATTTGAACCCACGCCTCCGAAGAGACTGGAGCCTTAATCCAGCGCCTTAGGCCGCTCGGCCATGCTACCCACGCAAAAAGAGGACATCTGGTACGAAAATGTCCGAGATAGGCTTGTGCTGGCGAGCTATCTATTTTCACAGCTGAATTTGTGAAGAAGCAGAATTTTTCCCTTTCTGAAGCGCCTTTGCGTCTGACTGTTGGAGAGAATCGTCGCAAGAAAGTTCTGCTGACGCTACAAATGATATCGGGAAAGAACATTTCGAGACTCTAAAATCTGGCAGCAGTGGGATTCGAACCCACGCCTCCAAAGAGACTGGAGCCTAAATCCAGCGCCTTAGACCGCTCGATAGCTCTTTGTGCCTGCTTTCTTGGAGAACGGGATACACATGTGACCACACCGACAACGCCTCCTACGGGAAAACACTCCTATCAGGAAGCAACGGGACAAAGTAGTGACTGTGAGGACTGTCTTTGCTTCAGCAAAGCTCCGCTTGGATAGTAGACTACACAAATATATTCATGTGATGGGTAGGAAAGGTTTTAAGGGCATGCTCTCTAATGGAAAAGCAAAGTCAGCGAAATACATCTCAGGAGGTTTTCAAAATCACAAGACAATGGCAGCAGGGAGAATCGAACCCACGCCTCCGAAAAGACTGGAGCCTTAATCCAGCACCTTAGACCGCTCGGCCATGCTACCCACGCAAAAAGAGGACATCTGGTACGAAAATGTCTGAGATAGGCTTGTGCTGGCAAGCTATCTATTTTCAAAGCGGAATGTGTGAAGAGGCAGAATTTTTCACTTTCTGAATCGCCTTTGCGTCTGACTGTTGGAGAGAATCGTTGCAAGAAAGTTCTGCTGACGCTACAAATGATATCGGGAAAGAACATTTCGAGACTCTAAGATCTGGCAGCAGTGGGATTCGAACCCACGCCTCCAAAGAGACTGGAGCCTAAATCCAGCGCCTTAGACCGCTCGGCCATGCTACCGCTTGATAGCTCTTTGTGCCTGCTTCCTTGGAGAACGGGATACACATGTGACCACACCGACAACGCCTCCTATGGGAAAACGCTCCTATCAGGAAGCAACGGGACAAAGTAGTGACTGTGAGAACTGTCTTTGCTTCAGCAAAGCTCCGCTTGGATAGTAGACTACACAAATATATTCATGTGATGGGTAGGAAAGGTTTTAAGGGCATGCTCTCTAATGGAAAAGCAAAGTCAGCGAAATACATCTCAGGAGGTTTTTAAAATCACAAGACAATGGCAGCAGTGGGATTTGAACCCACGCCTCCGAAGAGACTGGAGCCTTAATCCAGCGCCTTAGACCGCTCGGCCATGCTACCCACGCAAAAAGAGGACATCTGGTACGAAAATGTCCGAGATAGGCTTGTGCTGGCGAGCTATCTATTTTCACAGCTGAATTTGTGAAGAAGCAGAATTTTTCCCTTTCTGAAGCGCCTTTGCGTCTGACTGTTGGAGAGAATCGTCGCAAGAAAGTTCTGCTGACGCTACAAATGATATCGGGAAAGAACATTTCGAGACTCTAAAATCTGGCAGCAGTGGGATTCGAACCCACGCCTCCAAAGAGACTGGAGCCTAAATCCAGCGCCTTAGACCGCTCCATAGCTCTTTGTGCCTGCTTTCTTGGGGAACGGGATACACATGTGACCACACCGACAACGCCTCCTACGGGAAAACACTCCTATCAGGAAGCAACGGGACAAAGTAGTGACTGTGAGGACTGTCTTTGCTTCAGCAAAGCTCCGCTTGGATAGTAGACTACACAAATATATTCATGTGATGGGTAGGAAAGGTTTTAAGGGCATGCTCTCTAATGGAAAAGCAAAGTCAGCGAAATACATCTCAGGAGGTTTTCAAAATCACAAGACAATGGCAGCAGTGGGATTCGAACCCACGCCTCCGAAGAGACTGGAGCCTTAATCCAGCGCCTTAGACCGCTCGGCCATGCTACCCACGCAAAAAGAGGACATCTGGTACGAAAATGTCCGAGATAGGCTTGTGCTGGCGAGCTATCTATTTTCACAGCTGAATTTGTGAAGAAGCAGAATTTTTCCCTTTCTGAAGCGCCTTTGCGTCTGACTGTTGGAGAGAATCGTCGCAAGAAAGTTCTGCTGACGCTACAAATGATATCGGGAAAGAACATTTCGAGACTCTAAAATCTGGCAGCAGTGGGATTCTAACCCACGCCTCCAAAGAGACTGGAGCCTAAATCCAGCGCCTTAGACCGCTCGACCATGCTACCGCTTGATAGCTCTTTGTGCCTGCTTCCTTGGAGAACGGGATACACATGTGACCACACCGACAACGCCTCCTACGGGAAAACGCTCCTATCAGGAAGCAACGGGACAAAGTAGTGACTGTGAGAACTGTCTTTGCTTCAGCAAAGCTCCGCTTGGATAGTAGACTACACAAATATATTCATGTGATGGGTAGGAAAGGTTTTAAGGGCATGCTCTCTAATGGAAAAGCAAAGTCAGCGAAATACATCTCAGGAGGTTTTTAAAATCACAAGACAATGGCAGCAGTGGGATTTGAACCCACGCCTCCGAAGAGACTGGAGCCTTAATCCAGCGCCTTAGGCCGCTCGGCCATGCTACCCACGCAAAAAGAGGACATCTGGTACGAAAATGTCCGAGATAGGCTTGTGCTGGCGAGCTATCTATTTTCACAGCTGAATTTGTGAAGAAGCAGAATTTTTCCCTTTCTGAAGCGCCTTTGCGTCTGACTGTTGGAGAGAATCGTCGCAAGAAAGTTCTGCTGACGCTACAAATGATATCGGGAAAGAACATTTCGAGACTCTAAAATCTGGCAGCAGTGGGATTCGAACCCACGCCTCCAAAGAGACTGGAGCCTAAATCCAGCGCCTTAGACCGCTCGATAGCTCTTTGTGCCTGCTTTCTTGGAGAACGGGATACACATGTGACCACACCGACAACGCCTCCTACGGGAAAACACTCCTATCAGGAAGCAACGGGACAAAGTAGTGACTGTGAGGACTGTCTTTGCTTCAGCAAAGCTCCGCTTGGATAGTAGACTACACAAATATATTCATGTGATGGGTAGGAAAGGTTTTAAGGGCATGCTCTCTAATGGAAAAGCAAAGTCAGCGAAATACATCTCAGGAGGTTTTCAAAATCACAAGACAATGGCAGCAGGGAGAATCGAACCCACGCCTCCGAAAAGACTGGAGCCTTAATCCAGCACCTTAGACCGCTCGGCCATGCTACCCACGCAAAAAGAGGACATCTGGTACGAAAATGTCTGAGATAGGCTTGTGCTGGCAAGCTATCTATTTTCAAAGCGGAATGTGTGAAGAGGCAGAATTTTTCACTTTCTGAATCGCCTTTGCGTCTGACTGTTGGAGAGAATCGTCGCAAGAAAGTTCTGCTGACGCTACAAATGATATCGGGAAAGAACATTTCGAGACTCTAAGATCTGGCAGCAGTGGGATTCGAACCCACGCCTCCAAAGAGACTGGAGCCTAAATCCAGCGCCTTAGACCGCTCGGCCATGCTACCGCTTGATAGCTCTTTGTGCCTGCTTCCTTGGAGAACGGGATACACATGTGACCACACCGACAACGCCTCCTATGGGAAAACGCTCCTATCAGGAAGCAACGGGACAAAGTAGTGACTGTGAGAACTGTCTTTGCTTCAGCAAAGCTCCGCTTGGATAGTAGACTACACAAATATATTCATGTGATGGGTAGGAAAGGTTTTAAGGGCATGCTCTCTAATGGAAAAGCAAAGTCAGCGAAATACATCTCAGGAGGTTTTTAAAATCACAAGACAATGGCAGCAGTGGGATTTGAACCCACGCCTCCGAAAAGACTGGAGCCTTAATCCAGCGCCTTAGACCGCTCGGCCATGCTACCCACGCAAAAAGAGGACATCTGGTACGAAAATGTCCGAGATAGGCTTGTGCTGGCGAGCTATCTATTTTCACAGCTGAATTTGTGAAGAAGCAGAATTTTTCCCTTTCTGAAGCGCCTTTGCGTCTGACTGTTGGAGAGAATCGTCGCAAGAAAGTTCTGCTGACGCTACAAATGATATCGGGAAAGAACATTTCGAGACTCTAAAATCTGGCAGCAGTGGGATTCGAACCCACGCCTCCAAAGAGACTGGAGCCTAAATCCAGCGCCTTAGACCGCTCCATAGCTCTTTGTGCCTGCTTTCTTGGGGAACGGGATACACATGTGACCACACCGACAACGCCTCCTACGGGAAAACACTCCTATCAGGAAGCAACGGGACAAAGTAGTGACTGTGAGGACTGTCTTTGCTTCAGCAAAGCTCCGCTTGGATAGTAGACTACACAAATATATTCATGTGATGGGTAGGAAAGGTTTTAAGGGCATGCTCTCTAATGGAAAAGCAAAGTCAGCGAAATACATCTCAGGAGGTTTTCAAAATCACAAGACAATGGCAGCAAGGAGAATCGAACCCACGCCTCCGAAGAGACTGGAGCCTTAATCCAGCACCTTAGACCGCTCGGCCATGCTACCCACGCAAAAAGAGGACATCTGGTACGAAAATGTCCGAGATAGGCTTGTGCTGGCAAGCTATCTATTTTCAAAGCGGAATGTGTGAAGAGGCAGAATTTTTCCCTTTCTGAAGCGCTTTTGCGTCTGACTGTTGGAGAGAATCGTCGCAAGAAAGTTCTGCTGACGCTACAAATGATATCGGGAAAGAACATTTCGAGGCTCTAAAATCTGGCAGCAGTGGGATTCGAACCCACGCCTCCAAAGAAACTGGAGCCTAAATCCAGCGCCTTAGACCGCTCGGCCATGCTACCGCTTGATAGCTCTTTGTGCCTGCTTCCTTGGAGAACGGGATACACATGTGACCACACCGACAACGCCTCCTACGGGAAAACGCTCCTATCAGGAAGCAACGGGACAAAGTAGTGACTGTGAGAACTGTCTTTGCTTCAGCAAAGCTCCGCTTGGATAGTAGACTACACAAATATATTCATGTGATGGGTAGGAAAGGTTTTAAGGGCATGCTCTCTAATGGAAAAGCAAAGTCAGCGAAATACATCTCAGGAGGTTTTTAAAATCACAAGACAATGGCAGCAGTGGGATTTGAACCCACGCCTCCGAAGAGACTGGAGCCTTAATCCAGCGCCTTAGGCCGCTCGGCCATGCTACCCACGCAAAAAGAGGACATCTGGTACGAAAATGTCCGAGATAGGCTTGTGCTGGCGAGCTATCTATTTTCACAGCTGAATTTGTGAAGAAGCAGAATTTTTCCCTTTCTGAAGCGCCTTTGCGTCTGACTGTTGGAGAGAATCGTCGCAAGAAAGTTCTGCTGACGCTACAAATGATATCGGGAAAGAACATTTCGAGACTCTAAAATCTGGCAGCAGTGGGATTCGAACCCACGCCTCCAAAGAGACTGGAGCCTAAATCCAGCGCCTTAGACCGCTCGATAGCTCTTTGTGCCTGCTTTCTTGGAGAACGGGATACACATGTGACCACACCGACAACGCCTCCTACGGGAAAACACTCCTATCAGGAAGCAACGGGACAAAGTAGTGACTGTGAGGACTGTCTTTGCTTCAGCAAAGCTCCGCTTGGATAGTAGACTACACAAATATATTCATGTGATGGGTAGGAAAGGTTTTAAGGGCATGCTCTCTAATGGAAAAGCAAAGTCAGCGAAATACATCTCAGGAGGTTTTCAAAATCACAAGACAATGGCAGCAGGGAGAATCGAACCCACGCCTCCGAAAAGACTGGAGCCTTAATCCAGCACCTTAGACCGCTCGGCCATGCTACCCACGCAAAAAGAGGACATCTGGTACGAAAATGTCTGAGATAGGCTTGTGCTGGCAAGCTATCTATTTTCAAAGCGGAATGTGTGAAGAGGCAGAATTTTTCACTTTCTGAATCGCCTTTGCGTCTGACTGTTGGAGAGAATCGTCGCAAGAAAGTTCTGCTGACGCTACAAATGATATCGGGAAAGAACATTTCGAGACTCTAAGATCTGGCAGCAGTGGGATTCGAACCCACGCCTCCAAAGAGACTGGAGCCTAAATCCAGCGCCTTAGACCGCTCGGCCATGCTACCGCTTGATAGCTCTTTGTGCCTGCTTCCTTGGAGAACGGGATACACATGTGACCACACCGACAACGCCTCCTATGGGAAAACGCTCCTATCAGGAAGCAACGGGACAAAGTAGTGACTGTGAGAACTGTCTTTGCTTCAGCAAAGCTCCGCTTGGATAGTAGACTACACAAATATATTCATGTGATGGGTAGGAAAGGTTTTAAGGGCATGCTCTCTAATGGAAAAGCAAAGTCAGCGAAATACATCTCAGGAGGTTTTTAAAATCACAAGACAATGGCAGCAGTGGGATTTGAACCCACGCCTCCGAAAAGACTGGAGCCTTAATCCAGCGCCTTAGACCGCTCGGCCATGCTACCCACGCAAAAAGAGGACATCTGGTACGAAAATGTCCGAGATAGGCTTGTGCTGGCGAGCTATCTATTTTCACAGCTGAATTTGTGAAGAAGCAGAATTTTTCCCTTTCTGAAGCGCCTTTGCGTCTGACTGTTGGAGAGAATCGTCGCAAGAAAGTTCTGCTGACGCTACAAATGATATCGGGAAAGAACATTTCGAGACTCTAAAATCTGGCAGCAGTGGGATTCGAACCCACGCCTCCAAAGAGACTGGAGCCTAAATCCAGCGCCTTAGACCGCTCCATAGCTCTTTGTGCCTGCTTTCTTGGGGAACGGGATACACATGTGACCACACCGACAACGCCTCCTACGGGAAAACACTCCTATCAGGAAGCAACGGGACAAAGTAGTGACTGTGAGGACTGTCTTTGCTTCAGCAAAGCTCCGCTTGGATAGTAGACTACACAAATATATTCATGTGATGGGTAGGAAAGGTTTTAAGGGCATGCTCTCTAATGGAAAAGCAAAGTCAGCGAAATACATCTCAGGAGGTTTTCAAAATCACAAGACAATGGCAGCAAGGAGAATCGAACCCACGCCTCCGAAGAGACTGGAGCCTTAATCCAGCACCTTAGACCGCTCGGCCATGCTACCCACGCAAAAAGAGGACATCTGGTACGAAAATGTCCGAGATAGGCTTGTGCTGGCAAGCTATCTATTTTCAAAGCGGAATGTGTGAAGAGGCAGAATTTTTCCCTTTCTGAAGCGCTTTTGCGTCTGACTGTTGGAGAGAATCGTCGCAAGAAAGTTCTGCTGACGCTACAAATGATATCGGGAAAGAACATTTCGAGGCTCTAAAATCTGGCAGCAGTGGGATTCGAACCCACGCCTCCAAAGAAACTGGAGCCTAAATCCAGCGCCTTAGACCGCTCGGCCATGCTACCGCTTGATAGCTCTTTGTGCCTGCTTCCTTGGAGAACGGGATACACATGTGACCACACCGACAACGCCTCCTACGGGAAAACGCTCCTATCAGGAAGCAACGGGACAAAGTAGTGACTGTGAGGACTGTCTTTGCTTCAGCAAAGCTCCGCTTGGATAGTAGACTACACAAATATATTCATGTGATGGGTAGGAAAGGTTTTAAGGGCATGCTCTCTAATGGAAAAGCAAAGTCAGCGAAATACATCTCAGGAGGTTTTTAAAATCACAAGACAATGGCAGCAGTGGGATTTGAACCCACGCCTCCGAAGAGACTGGAGCCTTAATCCAGCGCCTTAGACCGCTCGGCCATGCTACCCACGCAAAAAGAGGACATCTGGTACGAAAATGTCCGAGATAGGCTTGTGCTGGCGAGCTATCTATTTTCACAGCT